>NC_053431.1:62356380-62656380 GCF_007990345.1 Gossypium hirsutum
CACATGCTTCATAAGTTGTGATATAGATATTATTTGAATGTGGCTGTGGGTAGTTAGGTGATTCAGTGGATAGGCAATGGGGCTTTAGATTTGTCATTTCCAAGACTCATTAGTTTTGGGCTATCACACAGCTTGGATCCCTCTACACGGGCATGTGGCCCTATTTTTTCAATTTTTGAACCTTTTTGCAAATTGTTCTATTTTGGTCCCCGAGTGATCCCTAACTTGTTTAAGCCTCTATAAAAGTGGTTAGGACACTAATTTTGCTTCTAGAAGGTTTATGTAAGGGCGTGTTACCCCTTGAACGGGAATAAGTATATGTATTTATAAGATCTAATTTATTGTTTGCATAAGTGTGTGTTGCTATGATATATTGAACTTGAAGTATGTAAATTGTGTGTGTTGCTGTGATATTATTCTATATCTGAATACGAGTATGTCCAATTTTGTAAAACCGTATTGATTCTGTTATTTGGAAATAGTTGCAACTAATTCTGAATATTTGTATTGATTTTATTATCTACATTTGCATCTAAGTTTGGGATCTGAATATGACGTGAAGAAATTTTGATTTGGCAGTTTAACTGCGCAATTTGATTTGGCAGTAAAACCGTAATAATTTGAGTGGCAAATGACCACAAAATGATATGATTTGGCTAGATGGGTTTACCATAACCCAAAATTGGTGTGTAGAGGATGGAAGGGTCTAGTAAACCCTTTATGGTGTGATTGGGCGGATGGAGATGGTGTGTAGTGGTTGGATAGGTGGGATTATTGCATTTGTTTTGGCATTCAATAGTGTATTGCATATACGTCTGATTGTGTTATTTGCGTACTGACAATGTGTATGGATATCGTGAATGATTCGAGATTTTTGTTGTGTTTGGACAGTTGTTGACATCGCTTACTTACGTTTGTCTCGGAATCACACTAAGCTTTCATAGCTCACTCCCTTAGTTTTCTCTCTTCCAGGTAAATCGAGTGGATACGTCTTAGGCTCAGCGAATCGGAGGATCTCAGAGTTTGCCATTCTGGTTTGATTCAAATACCTTTTTTATAGTATTTTGATCTGGTTCAGTTTGTTTTGTAACTAAGTTTAAGTAAACTGCGGTATGGGATTTTCAGTTTAAGTTAACTTAATTGTTTTCGTGTTTTGATATTTGATTTAAAGTATAGTGGTTACTTGGAAAATTAGACATTTTTAAGTGTTTGTTCGAAATTTCAATTGACTATAAAATGGTTTTAAGATAATTGAATGACATTTTGTTTTGAGCTATCTCGGTGACCAATGTGACCTCTAGAATCTAGTTGAAACTTCTGGGCCAGGTATGTGGTGTTACAGTTTGAATGGTTAAATTGATGCATAACATGTTGACTATATTGGGGTGCCATTTAAGGCATATTGTAATCGTTTGAATATGGTAAATTGATTGGTATTCTATTGAGTTTTATGTAGGTTTTAATTAGGTATCATAATGCTTTAAGACATGGATTATGTTTGGAAAATTGTTAGGTATGATTTAGTTCATAAAAGTCACATTTTTAGCCACACGGTCATGTGTCATGCACGAATCTGTGGCACAACTGTGTGCCACTGAGATATAGCATGAATAAAATATCACATGGCCTCAAAATGTTACACGAGTTGGGCACACACCCGTGTGACTTATTGTTTGTATGCTCGTATGGTTTCGCACGACCTTAGTTTGTCACACGACCTAGCGACACAGCCATGTGACTATTATTGAATAATTACATGTTTATCCTACACAACCTTGGTGAGTTACATAGTTTGAATACACGGTCATGTGACTCCAACCTCACATCGCTACAACCTCTCACACGAACTAGGCACATGGGCATGTAACCTCTGTTTTACAAATTTGCCCACCTTTTTTGTAACTTTAATCAAAAGTCAAAAGTCAACAAAAATATCACATCAACGATTCGTTAAAAAAATTTAATGACAATAATTTAAGTGAAAAATCTGTACAAGTTACAAAATAGGTATCTTCATAAATATACTCAACTTTAAAAATTTAGCATAGGAGATAATTCAAGTTTAAAAGAATTAAAAAAAATTGTGACAAAGAAGAATAAAAATGAGAGACTACATCACATAACCCACTCCCCCAAATGGGGAGACTTCAAAAACTTATAATCCTTGACTATCCAGATAAGCCAACTTGACCAGTCTATCAGCTTCCTGGTTCTCTTCTCTAGAGATATGGCAAATACTCTAATGTTGAATCCAAAAAAACAGCAGAAGAATCTTCCTAATCAAAATAGAGTTAGAACCTCCCATGAGTCCCTTCTGAATTACTTCAAGACTATCCATCTGAACCAACACATTACCATATTCTCGATCTATCAAGATGCCTAAACCATCTAAGATTCTTCGCAATTCAGTCTCGAATATTGAGCAGCTCCCTAAAAATCTATTAAAGCCAATGACCTACTTCCTATTTCGATCTCGTACAGTTCCTCTTAGTGAAGCAGAATCGTCTTCAAACCTGACAGAACCATAGGTATTCAAGTAGACATAGTTACGAGACAAATTGAGCACGAAATCATAAAAATTTAATAGGATCCACTTTATTATATAGTTTTGTTTGCTTTCTATAGCAGAGATGAATAAGACAAGCCATCCCATCCACGGAAAAAACAAAGGGTTGAAAATGAACCGTACCAGCTTCGTTTAAAATAAATAAACGTCAACCCTTCCCTCACATTGAAAGATGCATTTCCTTAGGCTAAGTACATCTCATTATCACCATACATCATTAGAATATGATACTTTTTTTTCTTTTAAGAAAAAGGGTTCATCATAACTAAAATAAAATAAAATCTAATTTAATTTAATTGGTTTACATAATTAGTTATTTAATAAGTTGAGGATAGAATCCCAACATTTATAATCTCTTCCTATGTTCTCAAATTATAGCCTTCTTTATAGCAAAGAAAAATATGTTTGACTTTCAAATTTAATTTAGCAGCACTCCAACGCACTGGCTTTGGCCTCTAAATTTTAGTAGTTAATTTAATCTGTTTTAATTTTTTTATTAAATATAAAAATTGGGCTTTAGAGCTTTCAAAAAAAATTAATAATTCAATTTAAGAGTTTAAATTATATTAGAATCATCTTAAAAAAATTATTTTTTTAGTCATCCAATAAGAAATGTCACTTCATACATTTTTAAAGAGTTTCTAATTAATATCATAAGTTTTCTAACACTAGATTAATTTTTCTTAATAATAATAATTTAACCTTGATTAATGTTGATTAATTAAATAAAATCTATATCAAGAACTAAATAAAATTAACGTATAGTACTAGTAATACAAAGTTTATGATAAACTTGATTTATGATTTATGGTATGGTGGGTTAAAAGGTAAAATTTCAAGATTTATGATTTGAAGGAAATGATTAGATTAGATTAGATTTAGTGTCTAAAGGGGTCTAGGGTTGCACAATTTAAGATTTTTTGAATCTTTAAAAAGAATAGATTAATTTTTTTAATTTTAGAGTTAAAAATAGCAATAAGAGTTAATTTGATGTTTTTTGATGTATTGTCTTATTCATGCTCTTTAAAAATATGATATGCCATGAATGCCTAAAATATGGTTTTTTTAGGATGATTCTAATTTAAGTTAAATTCTTAATTTAGGGGTAAATACTTAAATTAGGGCTCAACCTTTTGAAGGTTGTTTATATAAGGACCAAACCTTTTAAAATAGTTAAATTAGGGCCTAACATTTACAAGAGTGTCAAATAAATATTTTTCACGCACTTCAGCTAATTATGGAAACTATTAGATAGATGTTAACATGTTTAGAATAAAACACATAACATTTTAATTAAATATTGCTTGAAAAGAAAATAAAATAATCAGAACATAATTTGAAATTTGGTATACTACATTTGAGAAGCTCTTATTTAAATATTTTTTTGAAAAAATTTTAATTTTTTATTTAAACACTTTCGAAAATGTTATGATGATATTAAAATATTTGACAGCATTTAATTTAAAAAAAATGAGAACCCTTAATTGTATGGTGGAAAAAGAAAAAGCTATGAGCAGTTGGGAAAGCGAAGGTAATTTGGTCTGATTAGGCATAGTGGGAGTGTAGGATGGGACAAAAGAACCAACGTAAGACATAAATAAAAATAACTAGTGCGATATATAAGCTATATTGTTAGTGTATGTTGATAATTTAGCATACCGGAGAACAATGGGTATAGGATGTCCATAATTAATCTTAGTTATTTAATTAATAATAATCCCAACATATATCCTAATTATTTAATAATGATATCAAGTTGGTGCTAATCAAAAAGCAAGTTAACATCAATACATCACCTAGAAATATCAATATCACTGATTTATAGACACTTGGTTATTCACTGGAAGAAGATGTTTGCTGCCTTTTAACGTGTGTGGATAGGGTGCAGAGAGGTTACCATATGGAGAAGCATTGCCTTGTAAGAAGAAGCTAATTTTGTAAAGAAGAATGAGATTTTATCCTTTTTTCTCTCCATAGGTGAGGAAGCAAAAGTGAGCACGGCACTAGTCATAGTAATTACTAGCTGGATTCCGGTCAAAAAGCTATGTGAGATGGAGATAGCTATATCCACTTGTAGAGGAACGAAAGTTGAAACTTCATCTAATACATAACTAGTTTTATATTTATTTTTGGTGGAAAATTCCACATCATGTTGTTATCATATGATATTTTAAATATTTCTTGATGCCAATATTTTCTATATTTATATACACATTCACAAACATCCTTTGCTTTAAATTTGTTCAACTAAAATTAGTACTATATACACTTTTACACTGCTGAGGTTGTTCCTCATTATCTCTTTCAACAGTTTTTATCCAGCTGTCTAGCCCTCGAAATTTTAGTTTTCATGTCTCCCATTTTTTCTAATAAATAATTATACTATTATTACAGATTTTCGTAATTTTTCTTTAATTCTTCTTAAATGTATTTAACGCATATTTTTCAATACACACAATAATATTACGAATCGATCTAAAATTTAGTTAATAAATAAAATTATTAATTGCAACACAAACCACCGGTTTCATCAAAATTAATGTTTCATAAATATTATCAAAAATTGGATCAGAAGTGAAATTAAATTGTAATCTTTATGATAATAAAATAATCTATTATCTTTATAACTTTTAAAAAATTAAATTAAAACTTTATAATTTTTAACTTACTAGTTAAAGTTTTAAAAGTTTAAAAACCGCTGCCAACGTTGTAGTTACACTGCTGTATTGGTTGTATTAAAAATATTATAGAATTGAACTGTTATATAAGAATATTAATACATTTATATTTTAGTGTATCACGCTTTTTGTCATTTGAATTGATTTTTACATAGAAAGGTGTGAAACCATAAAAAAGGGTTACTTAACAATATCATAAAATTTTTTATACTATATCTTAAATTATAAAATTGTTCTTCTATTAAAATTGTACAGTTAAATATCATTTATATATAAGATATAATAATAAATTTAATCTTCAACATTTACATGTTTATTCAAATTGGCCACTACTCTTTCATTAGAAATAAATTAGAATTTTTTAAAATTAATTAAGCTAAAAGTTCAAAAAGACTTTAATAACAAAATTAAAAAAAATTTGATAAGCTCTTTTAAAAATTTAAAATTATTAAAATATATAAGGTATAAAACTTTTAAAATTACAAAATTTTTATTAAAAAAATAACAATACTAACCTATTAAAATCTAATGATTATAAAATTTTTAAAAATATTATCTCCTACTTTTTATTGGATCAATATTATTATTTTTTGATAAAAATTTTATAACTTTTAACATTTTTATAACTTTTATCATTTATTTTAATAATTAAAATGGAATTGAAGAGAGTTTTATGGTATTTTGAGCAAAAAGTTACAAGTGATAGAAGTAATTTGATATTATATTGATAGGCAGACATGATTATCGGTCACGAAATGCAGCTGTGGTGGGGTAGAGTAGGGAGAAAGACAACAACTTTTCACATATAATGTTTCTTCAAACTCATATAGCTGTATGTGGGGGCTACCAACTTTTTTCAAACACTCACCCACCAATCTATTTGACTATTTTTCATGTTTTGTCCTTTCTTACATCACCCCGTCCCTAAATATCGCAATTCCCAATAACTAAAACTATGCATCTCACCACATCTTAGGTTTTTTTACTAAAGAAGTAAAAAAAATTCTAAAATTCTAAAATAATACAATATAAAAAGTAATTACGAAAATGGTGGTCACGCCACTGTGAGAGGCGGCACCACCCTGATTCTGACATGAAACAGTAAAAAAATATTAAAAACGAAAAAAATAAAAAAAAGGGTGGTGTGGGTGCCAGAGGTGGCACCGGTTGTGCCTCTGGCAGAGGCGACACCTAAGCAGTATAAAGGTAGGTAGAAGCAGCAACTTCGGGAGCAAGAAGCAGCAACAAGGAGAAGAAAATAAAGGGAAAGAAATGAGAAGAGAAGAAAAGGAAGGACAAGGAAAAAAAAGAAAAGAAAAGAAAAGGTATAATTTTTTTTAAATAATAGATTTTTATATTTTTATTGTGTTTTTACTGTTATTATTATTGTTGATTTTTATTGTTTTTTGTTGTTAGTTATTATTATTGTTAGTAAAAAACTATTATTAGGATTGTTGGTTATTATTATTAGTAAAAAACTCTAATTATTGTTAGTTATTATTATTGTTGATTTATATTAATTTTGTAAAAAAAACCCTAAAAAAGCCTATTTATGTTATGTAAAGAATGTATTATTTTTTTATGTAACTTATTTGTTATATGTGTTTTAGGTGGATTTTTTACCCTAATAATATAAAAAATAAAATAAAATACCAAAATCCATTTTAGGTTGATTAGATAATATTTATGAAATTTATTTGGCATGTTATAGATATTGTTAGAAATGGCAACATATTTGGTATTGCTTGATGAAATAACAACTTCAGTCCAAAGGGAGAAAATTAATAAGATGATGAGAGAAGTGCAAGATTACAGAATGAAACCAGAAGAAGACATTGTTCAACACGTTATCACAGTAAATAAAAAGATGCAAGAAGTGTTGTGGAAAGGTCATGAAATGATTAGGAAGAATAAAGTATAATACTTAACCCTTAAAGGGACATTAATAGAACGGGAACATCAAATCATTTTAGACCAACTTTGGAATACATTAGTACCACGGACCTATTAGAATCTAGTTATATGCTTCGTAAAGTTTATAATCTCTTATGGAGTAAGGAAAATAGCGAGACAAAGTATAGGTTCACGAAAGTTGATTGGGAAGCAAAATGTGATTGACATACCATGGATGGATAAATTAGATGTTGGAAAATTACCAAGAGAATTTCTAATTTCAATACCCGTTATAAAGATTGAAGAGGAAGAAGATCCCGAGAAATTATCAAATTGGATTGTAAAAGATGAATATGAAGAGAATCAAGAATATCTAAATTGGATTGTACAGTATTTCCCAGAGAAAGATACAGGGTCGGAGATGGAAGAAAACATAGAACTAATTTAAATGGTTAAATGTAAAGATAAATGTTGTTTATGTATAAAATGAGAACTGAAAAACTATGAGCTTATGAATGAAAAAATTGCATATTGATTAATTAATTTTTTTTATTTAAGTAGTTTATTTGGCGTTCGAAATTATTTTGAGAAAGTTTGTTTATTTTTTAACAGATTGAGCATTGAAAATGGATAATCAGTTTTTCGTATGCATTTATTTCGATGGAATCATCTTGACAACAACCGTTGGATGCATATTTGAATGTCGGCAACAAATAGCAATGAGATTTAATAGAAATGTCTCGTTGGATGATATGAAGGGAAGAATTAACGCAAAAATTGTTAGACGTTGTGGGAGAAGGATATCGAAACTTTTCTACAAGTTTCCAGTTTTGACAGATCCCATCAAATTCACTGAAATAGAACTTGTAAATGACAAAGACGTGGAGACAATGATCGCTCTTTACTGTGGGAATGGGAATGACAAAAATGCACCGGTTCACTTTTTTGCTGAATTAGCTGGTATAGAGAAAAATAAAGATCTCACTGCATATGGTGAAGAACATAGAGCTCAAGAACCGTGCATGGTGGCTCCAATATCGTACGTTGATAGTGAATCGACTATACGTGGGATCGATATCAATCATAATGTTACATCCGATACGGATGTGGTTGGTGATGATGGTTACAATAGTAGTGATTCTTGTTATCAAGAGGTTGATAGTGATAGTGTTCCCGATGTGGACGATGTCCCCGATGATATTGATGATGAAGACGTGAATGACGATGGAAACATTAACGCGTCTTCGGTCAGGAACCAGATGCAGCATATTGTGATTCACAATAATCCTGGGCCACACATGTCGCTCATAGACCCCGACGCGGCGCATGTAGCCGAGTTCCCAGAGTACCCTGAAATATTTCCTGCTCACCGGCTAACCGTAAATTCTGATCTTGAGGAGTTATTTGTCGGCCAGAAATTCGAAAGTAAAGAAGAGTGCATATTTGCTATTAAGCGGTATAGCATGAATATACCAGTAGATTACAAATTTGCAGTGTCTAAACTGACATTATATATTGGGGAGTGTTGGAAGTCGGCAGAAGGCTGCAATTGGCGGGTACGAGCTGCATTTATTCAAAATTCGCAGATGTGGGAGATACGCAAATTTGTTGGGCCTCACACACGCACATCAACACGTATGACAGAAGATCATCGAAAACATGATTCTAAAACTATCTATACGTGTATCATGCCAATGGTAAAGAACATGCGACCATTAAAGTTTCGGTACTGATTGTCGAAATGTAGGCACAATTTCAGTATCGAGTGTCATATCGAAAGGCATGGATAGCAAAATAGATGGAAATGGAGCAACTGTATGGGGATTTCGATGCATCGTATAACGAGCTACAATGATGGATAGCCGCTATGCGGGAGTACGTACCGGGGATCGTCATTGAGTTACAGACACGACCTTATTACGACCCTGATGACCAACTACAGCCTGGAAAAAGAATTTTCCATTGTTCTGGACGTTTGATCCATGTGTGCGCGCATTTCCCCACTACAAGCCATTTGTGCAAGTGGATGGGACCTGGCTATATGGAAAATATACACAGCTCTTACTTCTTGCGGTTGCTCAATACGACAACAGGAACGTGCTCCCGATAACATTTGCCATTGTAGATAAGGAGAATAGAGAATCGTGAGAATTTTTCCTTACCAACCTGCGAAGGTATGTTATTAGCAACGATAATATTTGCATTATCTCTGATAGACGGCAAGGATTAATTGTCGCCATTAGACGTTTCGGTGTACTATGGAGATCCGTTTACTGCATTCGTCACATCACGACTTACTTCATTCAAGATTATAAGAATGCAGACTGGAAGAGACAATTTGTGAAAATGGGTAAATGATTGTCTTATCTTTTCAATATAAGTTTTAATGTTTTAGGGCAATACTGTAACTTATCTTTTCTTAATACATATACAGCGTACGAGCCAGAGCCACACATTTTTCGCTAAAGAATAATTCGACTTGAGAGTGACATGGAGGGTCAAACGAATACATCTTTCCGACAGTGGTTGGGTACTATGGAGCCATGGCAATGGGCTCAAAGTTTTGACGAGGGCTTTCATTATGGTCAAATGACCACAAATTTAGTGGAGGGGGTCAATGCTGTGTTGTTAAAAACACGACATCTTCCGATTTCAAAAGTCTTCTCTGCTACATTCTACAGGTTGGCTACCTTGATGCCAAGAATGGGTCAGCAACAAGTTAACCAGATTGAGGTGGGACACGTATTTGTCAAAGACGTCAGGGATGCAATGGTTGCAAACCGTCGGATGGCAAGGTCGATGAATGTAGAAATATATTCACGATGCCTTGAAACGTTTCGAGTTACGGAGACCATTGGTCGTCGACCCGGTATACCACCTAGGTCTTATGGAGTTGATCTCTGGAATAGACAATGCGATTGCAGGAGATTCCAAACACTTCATTATGCGTGTGCGCATGTCGTGGAAGCGTGTGCTAAAGTGAACCTTAATGTTGAACAATTTTTCGATGATGTGTACACACTCAATCGCACGTTACGTGTATGAGAAAATGATTTCCTTGTCCTACCCCACCTATCTACGTGAGAAGTGCCTCCGACGAATTTCGAACTTGTCCTAGACAAAGGGCTACGCAGGAATCCGAGAGGTCGTCCGCAATCAACCAGAATCCGTAATAAAATGGACATTAGAGAGAAATCTGACGGTACGCATTGTGGATTATGCAGGTTAGCTGGTCATAATCGGAGTAAATGCCTATAGTGAAACTATTATGTCGGACAATCGTCATGATCAGATAGGAATTGAGCTTATGTTGTAATGTATTTATTTTATATAAAAAAATTGTATTGCAAATATTCCTCTATTTGTTTAAATTCCAGTTAAACTGTTTTCTCGAGTCGCAATTATGAATTTATTTATATCTGGAGCTACGGAACTCCAAATTAAGATCTACTAATTTCTCTAGAAACTAAGCTCACATATCTTCTTACCATAAAATTTTCAGAATTTTTGATTTAGCCAATTAGTACAGTTTATTCTTTAAAGTTATCCCTATTTTGCTGTTCCACAGCTCCAAACCTTATTCACTAAAAATAAATTATATTATGGTACGAGATTTGGATTCTAAGCATATAAATTATAAATCATAAATATTTTTGTAAAATTTTTAATGATTTTCTAAAATCAGAACAGGGGATTCTGGAATCATTGTGGCTCTATCTCACAAGAATTCAAATATCTCATAATATGAAATTCTTTTACTTACATCGTTTCTTATATGTGAAACTAGACCCAATAATATTTAATTCCATATTTTATCCAGCCTTTAATTCAATTTCTACAATTTTTATTGAATTTTCAAAGTCGGACTACTGTTATTGTCCAAACTATTTTTGTACAATATAATGATATTTATCATAATATCATTTTCAACTAATCATGAACTCACCATTTCATGAATCCCATGCTCAATTACACAATAAAACTTAATATAATCATCATTCAATTCTCATGAGCACACATAACCAAACATTCCATCGATCAAGGTAATTTTTACCAATTACCTACACTCAATCAACGAATTAGTCACATATACAAACAAGGTCATGGTTGAGTTTACATTTACTCAACTTGCATATATAACTACATATGTATTATCTATCCAGTATATGTCCATGAAACCTCTATATATACTGGTGATAGTATGTTCCAATTTAATTAACGTTCCAATTAGATTAATATTGTAATGTATTTAAAGTTTGTTCTAATTTATATTACAAGACTAAGTTTGTTACAAGTTTTAGTGTTTTAATGTTCAAAAATGATTAAATTAATCTAATTTATGTTATGGTCAAATTTTGTTCCACTTTTCAAAGTTCCAATTAATCTAATTAAATATATACAAAAAAATAAAAACTTTTTAATATCAAAACCCAAGAAACCCCTAAAATTGATGGTTCGATAGTCTGGTCCTAGGGGTATATTTCTACGGAGGTCGACGTTCACGTTGTGGGTGATCGCGACGACCAACATCTTCTTCAGTCGCAGGTGAGGGTGTTTGATACATGGAAGAAAAATCATATGGCTCGAATGGCATCAATGAACTTGAGCCGGGAGGAGTGCCATGTTGCGGTGGATACAACCCAATAGGAGTAGAGTACTGTAGTGGATACGGGCCAGGGGTAGTGCTATAATGCAGTGGATATGGGCCGGGAAAAGTGTTGTGCTGCGGTGGGTGCGAGCCAAAGATATCAAACTCATAATGGTATCCGCCCCCTGATGAGCCCGGGAAATAGTCATTGCCCGGCAAATCCAGATGATAAGAACTATCAGCCGAATGTAAATACGATCGCTTGAACTCAGCCTCCGGTTGTGCCTCGGGCTCCCCCTCTGGGTCAGGCTCAGGATCTGACTGTGGATCGGGCTCTATATTAGCCACTAGCTCGTATGCCCCAGATCGTTGCACGTGCTGGGTGACTATAGTCGACTGCCCACCAAGTAAATATATCTTCCCCATACTAGAGTACCACTGTATGTACTCTAACGATGGTTGCAAATTGGAAGATATATCCATCTGAGGTCTTCGAGCCATCTGATTCTCGCACACCGCAACAAATCACCGGTGCGTAACCCCCCAATGTTGTCCATGTTTCCCTCTCTTGTTGATGCCGTGAACCTCCCCCACCTGCATTGGCGGATTCGGGATATACTGGATGCAACTAAACTGTCGTAGTACTCGATCCCCGTGGTACCACTCGACTACATTAAAACTGATAATTGATGCGTTAGTGCACCACAATTGAGAATCAACATAAGCAGACGAGGGTATGATAGCCGTAATTTTTGGTCTATGATATGGCATCCATATAAACTGCATGATTAATATCATGGTTAAAATATAATACGGTTCGAGTAAGATATACAAAGTAATTACATGTCACGAATATTTGAATAGCTTACCCCTTCCCCGACATGTTTGTTCAATCATCAGACGATATATCGGGACAGTATATGACCTCCCGATACCCGGATAAATACTCTATGTACGAAAACAATTTTCAAGTAAATATAGCATCGTTAGAATAATATCATTATAAAGAAATTGTCTATTACTAACAAGTTAAGTTTTATCACCTGTTAACTAGCAAAAATACGTATGGTTGGTGGCTAACCGATGCCAAGAATGGCATTCGATAAAGAGCCCATGATTGCAACAATATAAGGCATCCGCCCATGTTTACGGCATCAGGCTTTGTTGTCCAACAAAGCTCACGATACAACATAGCCAGAACTGCGGAACCCCAACTATACGAGCGAACATTACGCAAATCAGCTAACAGAGGTAAATACTGGAGATGAACCTTGTTGTTGTTCGAATTGGGCATCAGTACACCCCTTATGATATGCATAATGTACGCTCGAGCTGCACACATCAACTCTTCTTCAGTGGCATTAATTGATAAATCCTGAAAATTGGCTTTTAGCCATGTAAATTTCAACTCCGAAAAAGTAGAATCACCATTGCCGGGCGAGGCTCCTAGCAGGCTATAACAAAGTGCAGCCAGCTCAGCTATCGTACTTACACCCGTGACGGCATCCCCGTCGATTGGGAGCCCAAACTGCAATGCAACATCCTCAAGAGTGACAGTGCACTCCTCACACGGCAAATGAAAAGTGTGGGTCTCCGGTAGCCAACGCTCGACCAATGCGGATATTAAATCATACCGCAAATTGAACGTCCGGGTCAATGCTGCTGACCTGAATCCAGCTAGCTCCAAGTAAGGCATCAGTCGTGCATTTGCGGAATATCCTAAACCATTCACTAGGCCCCTTAATACGCGGTACAAGTCTTGACAGTGTTAAATACATAAAATAGTTATAATAACATAATTTATTTCCTTAAATTACGTAGATCTTTTTTAAATGGAACTCGTGATTAACAAATAACAATATTTTACCATATTATTAACTGTGTCACATATGTGAGGAACATCCTTCTTGATCAATGAAGTCATTGCAATGCCTGCAATTTCAAAATAAATTTCGATTATTAAATTTTAGTGTTTGATGGATTTTAAATAGTTATTAGAATAACTAAATTTTATATATTGCTTTTAATTACAAAAAAAATAGCAAACAGTTTTTTCAACAACATATTTTTTTGCTATACTACATTAAAAAAATAAATATATCCAACTCAAATACAAATATTTTTATTATAATTTAAAATATATAATAAGTAATATATTTTGGTTTAAAATATAATATATTTAATACACCCGGTATGTAGTTCAATATATTTTTATTTAATTTATTGGGAAATAAAAAATTTCGTATAATATTTTAATTTAATAAGTAAAATATTTTAATTAAATTCATTGGGAAATAAAAAATTTTTATATTTCTAAAAATTTTAAAATATTCGGATTCTATTTTTTAAAATATACTATTTTCGTATTTTATTTTTATCTTATTTTAGTACATAATATTTCAAATGTATTATTTTAGAGTTTTTTAAATAACCCTGATTTTGTCCCTTTGTTTGTATTTCTAAAATATTCAGATTTTATTTTTTAAAATATATTATTTTCGTATTTTATTTTTATCTTATTTTAGTACATAATGTTTCAAATGTATTATTTTAGTGTTTTTTAAATAACTCTGATTTTATCCCTTTGTTTGTATTTCTAAAATATTTGGATTTTATTTTTTAAAATATTTTATTTTTGTATTTTATTTTTTTATCTTATTTTAGTACATAATGTTTCAAATGTATTATTTTAGTGTTTTTTAAATAACTCTGATTTTGTCCCTTTGTTTGTATTTCTAAAATATTCAGATTCTATTTTTTAAAATATACTATTTTCGTATTTTATTTTTTATCTTATTTTAGTACATAATGTTTCAAATTTATTATTTTAGTTTTTTTAAATAACCCTAATTTTGTCCCTTTGTTTCTATTTCTAAAATATTCGGATTTTATTTTTTAAAATATACTATTTTTGTATTTTATTTTTTATCTTATTTTAGTACATAATGTTTCAAATGTATTATTTTAGTGTTTTTTAAATAACCTTGATTTTGTCACTTTGTTTGTATTTCTAAAATTTTTGGATTTTTTATATTATTTTATACTATTTTCGCATTTTATTTTTTTTTTTCATATTTTATTTTTTTCGTATTTTATTTTTTCATATTTTATTTTTTATACTATTTTTGTAAAATAGTATAAAAACCACATCACATAAAAAATAAAAAAATTAAAATAATTAGAATATAACATGCCAAAGAAATTTTATAAAAAATAATATATCTAATCAACTTTAAAGACACTTAACAAATAAATTAGATAAAATAATAATAATAAAACGTTATTTACACATAAAATACATAAGCTTTTTTACTTTAATAAAAATTAAAAATAAATTAGGAATGAATGAAAATATAAAATAAATACAAAGATACCTTAATATCTCTTTTTAACCAAAAAACACCTTGCAAAAAAACAAATTTATAAATTAAATCTAAATTAAATCAAAATCAAATAAACAATAATAAGTGTCTAAAAGAAATAAATTATTTACTTAAAAAAATTTACCCCTTTTTTTCCTTCTTTTTCCTTCCTTCCCTCCCTCTTCTTCTCCTTCTCTTTTTCTCTTTCTTTTTTCTTCCCTTCCCTCACCGTCTGCTTGCTCCTTCTTCTTCTCTTCTTTTCTTCTTCTCTTCTTTCTTTTCTCTCATTTCTTCCCCAAATGAGTTAGGGGACCATAATATATGGTACCATACAGAGAAGAAGACAAAACCCTTGTCCATGACTGATCATGTCACGGTGCCCCAGTGGCAGTGGCACCATTGGTGCCGCCTGTGGCAGGCCCATGACCAGTCTACTTCAGCTTTTTTTTTTCAGCAACTTTTTTTTCAGCATCTTTCTACTGTTTCTTTTTTTTCTTTCTACTGTTTCTTTTTTTTTACTGTTTTATGTCAGAATCAGGGTGATGCCGCCTCTCACAATGGCGTGACCACCCTGAACATACCATTTCCGTAATTACCTTTTATGTTGTATTATTTTGAAATTTTTTTATTTTTTTTGTACTTCTTTAGTAAAAAACCCACACATCTTATATTATACTATACTAAAAATCTTATCACAAATTATAAATTTAAAAATAAATATAATAAATAATGAATATATTATTTGAAATTAATTAATCATAATTACACATAATATTAAAATAAAAAATAGATTAAATCATAAGTAAAATAAAATTTAAACACAATAATACTAAATATATTACAATTATTTATCATGGTGTTATCTTCAATTGTGATGTAATGTTGAGTTAACTTGTGACACCAACTCAATTAATTTTATTAATTTACACAACTAATGGAGATAACAAATTATTTATATTAAAAAAAATGTATAAAGTTTTAATTGAGTGGTAAATTTAATGTTTTACTAATAAAATTTGCTTAGATTAAAATGTCATCATTTTCATATATATATATAACTTGTTTTAATTACAAAAAGATATTTTAATAATTTTCTAATTGAGTTGATACTCAATTAACTTATAACACCAACTTAATCAAAAATTTTATTAATCGTATAGATATAAAACATTATAATTTGTACCTTCTTCAAATATATCATTTCTAATTTTCTACTATTATAAAAAATTAATCTAGTTATATATTTTTTAAATTTTTTATATAATCTATAATTAATTAATTAATTATTTATATTATTCTGATAAATTCAAAATAATTAAAAAGAATCCAACTATTTACTTGATTAAAAAATTATTAGTCATGATACATATAATAAAATTATATTATATTATTAAAATTCAACCTTCCTTTCAATAAAATATCAATCATAAATATGTACCAGAAAATATCTAATACGGCAATCATGCCTGTTTGACTTTATTTATTGAATTATTTTTAAAAAAATTATCAACTTATTTAAAAATTTTAATAAATTTTAATGCATTTATTTGAAATTTTATTAATTAGATGTGGATTACCATGCTGATACAACGTAAATACTGTTATTGCTAAAATCCAATCGATTTGTTCATAAAAAAAATATTTTAACTAAAATTTGACGTATAAAAAAAATTACAGCTAAAGACATAGAGTGAATAAAACTAGTTTTAATAGTTGAATGCAAGGGTAATATACATTTTACTCTAAAGTAGAGGAACCAGGTTCAACATTGGAGACGGTATTATTATAGAAAAAAGCACAAATCTTAAATATGAATCGTAAAATGAATATGAAGAATAATTTTATTAAATAAATCATATATTTTTATTAAGGGTAAATTACACCAACAATCACTCAACTTTGGGGTATCTAACAAATCAATCACCTAGGTTTCATTTTAGTACTCAACTTTCGAAAAGTTACAAAATAGTCACTAATGTTATGAAAAAGTGACAAAATAATCACTGATTAACAGTTTTCGTTAAGGGGTTAACGGAGTGCTAACGTGGCAAGTTAACTAGCTGATGTGGCCAGTTAACTTGTCATGTTGGATGAATAGTCAAAGGGTCAAACATAAAAGGAAAAGATGATTGGTCAGAATGATTTTTCTTCTTTTTCTTCTCATCATTCTCTTCATCTTCTTCTCTCTCAACCTTTTTCTCTTTATGCAACCCTCATCTTTGCTGCTCATCAATGCAGAAGAATAAAAGCCAAATGCGATACTTCGAGCTGCTAGTTTGCTATCATTTGATACCTCATTGACAAGGCTACTGCTGGTAGCAGGGCTGAACATGGTAGCTTCCTCTTTCCCACTGTCCATTTCTTCAGCTACAGAGACCGAGGCAGAAGCAGATAGAATTGTCTCCTTGCAGCTATTGTTTGATGCTTTATCTGTAGAAACCAAAGGAGGCATCACCATGACTTCCTTCTCCTTTGAGTTCTGCATAGAAGTCAAAATACATCATGTTACTTCCTAAGATGTGAACCCCTAACAGAAAAGTAACTTCAACAATCTGGATACTTGTCACTTTTAGATATTCATACATTCCTAACTTAGGTGGAAAACAAAATTACAATGGTTTTTCTTCTAGTTTCAAATTTTCATACAGAGGGTCCGTTCATTATGGGAAACACATATAATTACTAGAAAACAAGGTGCCTTCAATGCTAAACACAAACATGAATGCAAAAATTAAGGGATGATAAAATATAATCATGCATGTTTCCCTGCATACATTGGTGAATGCATATTGTTATTCCAAGGAATTTCAGCATCGTACATCGAAATTTAGTAACTTTGACCAAGATGAGTTTACCTGAAAACACTGTTGTTTGATTCCATCACTTTTGCAATTGGATGACATAGCTTCGGGTTTCACTGTGCTGAATTCTGGCATGGAAAGCAACTCTCCAAGGGTAAACAACTCTTTGGAGACATCATCTCTGGCCATTTTCATTGTGTCGTCCGTCATTTTCCTAGACATTATCAAATCCTCCGTATCACATTGACTCGGAATTCTATTTTTAGGCTCATTTTCTTCTAGAGATAAGGAAATATCTTGGGTACATTTATCAGAAATGGTTTTTTTATTAGAATCACGTTCATTATCTTTGCCCATTTGATTTTCTTCTGGATACATGGAACCAGCTTGCATAGATATATCACTCTCCTTCCATTTTCTCTTATTCTTCTTCTCCTCCTCTTCTTTTTCTTATTCTTCTTCTTCTTCTCTGTTTCTTTTCTTATTCTTCTTTTTCTACTGCCCAAGGCTGTTTAGGGTTAAAAAAGGCTATTAAAATGACAGTTAACCCACCGTTAAGTGCCATGTCATTTTTCCGTTACGTTTGTAACGGAAAATGGTTAAAATGATTGTTTTGTTATTTTTTTTAAGTTGAGTGACTGAAATGAAACCTAGGTCACTGTTTTGTTAGTTACCTCAAAGTTGAGTGACTGTTTATATAATTTACCCTTTTATTAAAGCAGAGGTGATGGCGCAAGAGATATATTTGTGGTTAATGATGTGAAATATGCATGTATGAAAGAAAGTAAAATCTTGTTTTGTGGCGTAGTAAGTTTTGAATTTGGAAAAAAAGGCATTTAAAAATGAAATGGTGATAATGTGCTTTTCTTTTTCTATTAGCTGCAGTTCAAATGATGTTGTAAGCGAAGCAACGTGTTGATACCTTTGACTTGGGAAATGTAGTCACTGGATTTCAACTTTATCATCATTCTTCTTAAAAATATGTATAACAATAGCGGATGAATTTTATATATATTACTTCATCATCAATTTTTGTACTAGCAGTACAAAATGCCAAGAACATGGCCCATCGGGAGAGAGCGACGGGGTGAAGCATGTTTTTTATTTTTTTAATATTTATGTATTTTTATATATTTCTTTAAATAAGGGTTAATTTTTCAAGATTATAACTAAATCGATATAATATATAAAAGTTAAGAGATAAATTTATTATTATATCGATTTTTAACTGCCACGTTAGTTTACCATTTGTACTTTTATTGGGAGTGACTAAAATGACCGAATTATGTAATGTGAGTGCTTAATTGTAAATTTTTTATTTTGAGTACCTTAAATGAATTTTTTTATAATTGAGTGGCTATCCGTATAGTTTACCCTAAAAATAATTTATATATTTTTCTTTAAAGATATATAATTGAATTAAAATGATAATTTCATGTATATATTTAGATTACAATTAAAATTTCATAAATATAATCATATCAAATCAAAATTCATATATAATTTTATGATTTATTCTTATATATCCATCATTCCTAAATCTGCTTCCTATTTTTTTTCTTATTCTAATTATTTCATTTTTTTTTATAAATTATGTAAACAATTAGTTATTCATTAATTTCATTTACAGATTTAGGATGCAAAGGATTAGTATAAATTTTTTTAGAAAAGGATTTTTTTTAAAAAAATGGGTAATTTTTAATATTTAAATTATATATAGTTTAATTATTTTGTATTTTTAATGAGTGAATAATATTTGACCTAATTAAAATTATTGATAAATTATAATCTAAAAGCAAAACTTGTGCAAATTCAAATTGATAGACGTTAGATGCAAGGTTTAATTTTTATGTTTATAATCTATTTTTCCTTTCTCCAACGTGTATAGATAATTATTGGTATAGATTACATTAGAAACATATAATTTATTTAGTTGATTAAACTACATATGGTGAAAAAGATTCTTTTAAATCTTTGAGTGATTCTAATAACGGATTTCATGCATGGACAATTTTCAATCTATCCTTACAATGTATATATACATGTTTAGGGTGGTTTGGATGGACGGTGAAGTGCAATATATTTAGTTTACTTTTTGTTTTACGTTACAATATTTAATTTTACTGTCATTGTTATTTTTATACTAACCGTAGGTAAATGCACCGTCTATCCAAATTTATCCTTAGGGTGGATTAAAAGAATAATGTGAAAAATATAATGCATAATGATTTATTTTACCCTTCAACTTTATAAAAAAAAGGTTATTTTAGTCTTCTATTTAATTTTTTTTAACCTTTAAATTTGTGTTATTTTTTAAATCACCTCAAAATGGATGAGCAAATGAACGTTTGTTAACTTTGTTAATGTAACATACACGTGATGCCACATCATTAGCAATTAATTGGTTTTTTTTTATTTTTAAAAATTTTAAAAATTATAAAAAATTATTTTAAAAAGTCAAAAAGCATAAAAGTATAAAAATTGTAAAAGTGTTTTTAAATTTTAAATTTTTAAAAAATTAATTAATTGTTAATATGGTGACATACAGATGACAATTTTCTTATATTCTAAGTCTGTAAAGTTAACAAAAGTTCACTTTTCTATTTATTTTGGAGGTGATTTAACAAATAATGTAAGTTTAAGAACTAAAATTAAATTTTCTGTAAAGTTAATAAATTATTATGTCTAAAAAATAAATAAATTTGATAGTTTATGAAAAATGTACGGTTTATTAAATAGAAATTAGAAAGTAAATAAAAATGGACAAAAGTAACAAGAAGAAAAGGGGAATTCTTCTTTTAATTCCTTTCCTTTTTCTCTTTAGACATAAAATAGAAAAGTAGAAATTGTATTTTTACTAAGACTCTTTCAAAGAGGACAACCACACGACAAACCATTGAAGAAGGCCGACCAGCTTTTCTTTTTCCCTGTTTTTGCCTTCGTTTCCATTCCAATGAATTCTTGTGTGCTGATATCTGAAAATTGGGTAAAACAACATTATTAAGACTCGAATTATATTTTATTCTTTTCATTTAAAAATAAGAAATTAATTCTTTTATATTAGATTTTTAGTTTTTTTATACTGTTAAAAGTTAGCGTGGTGGATAGAACAACTAGACAATGACATGTAACATGTCACGTATACCTTATGATGATATACAATGACTGATTTTTAATAATAGAAATGAATGAATTTTATACAGAAAGACTACTTTGCTCTTTAATCTAATGTACATGAATTAAATTGCCTATTTTTTTAATAAATGGGTAAAATGCAATCTAATTCTTAGTACATGAACATTCATGATACTTTTACCATATAATTTATTATTTCATTGTAATTTTTTAAATATTCATACAAATTTGTGAACTAGTAGCGCTTCATCACACACTAAATAATAATAATAACAATCATGATATCACTAATAAAAATATAAATTTATTATTTTAATAATTTATATTCAAATTTTTATCATTTGTTGAGATTTAAAATATAATTTTATTACTACTAATTTAAAGTTATAAATTATAAAAGAAGTAAATTAAAAATTTATCATCCTGAATCTCCATTGGGCTCCGCCGCTGGCCTTCCCTCATTTCACTTCATAATGTGATTGGTATGTGATTGTAGAAAAAGAAAAATATTAGAAACGGAAATCGATTGCCTGGCAGCAGTCTCATTTTTACTTGTAGCTTTTAGCCTCTGTGTTTGAAAATAAAATTAATTTAGTCAAACCTAATTTTGATTAAAAAAATCATAGGAATACAGGTAATAATGAAGATGACAAGGAGCGTGAGCGCAATCAACTCTGTAATCCTTAGCAGATCAACTAACAATCTAAAACATTCTAAACCGAGTACTAGCTGGAACATTTGGAGTGAATTTATGGTCCTCATGGTAGCCATACAACATCCTTCTTCTACATATATATATATTCTGTCACCCTATATATCTGGAAAACGTGTGTTAGTTGTGCTTCTTTATTTGGACCACATCTGTTCTTCTGAAATTTTTCTTTTCTGCTCCATACATCTCTCTCTCTCTTTCTAACTTCCTATTTAACCCATTTCTTATTTGTTCTTCTTTCACTGTTGGGCAGCACATTCAGTCTACATATCTCCAGGCCTCATAAGATTAGGGCTGGTATTTTTCCAGAAAATATTCCAAGGTGAAGCAGTTTGTTGGTTTGCATTCATTAATCTCTGTTTCCGTTATATCCAAGTATGGTTTTATGATGTTAAACTGCAATATAGCTGACCCTTTTTCAAAATTGAAACCATTAATTAGGTGCAAATGGATCATGGTGAGAATCCGGTTTCAATAGAGTTGCAGGAACCTGCTGAACCAGTTCCACAGCTCCTCAAACTTATATCATCCAATGAAGTGGCTGGCTTTGATAGCATCATGGTGAGTTACATCCTTTGGTATATGCCATCTCTTACTTTGGTCTCTTTTGATGATTCAATGTTTGAAATTCATTGCTATGTTTGGGTAGCAGGAAGGTGAAACGCCTGTTTTCCCAAATCCAACCAATAGTTCTCAACCCAATGGTCATCAGAGGAAGCTTTCTATTTCAATCAGCATGCCTTCATCTCCTACAGGAGCTACCTCAGCAGGCACCAAGAATGTTTTATTTGTTCAGGACAATGCCAAAGGTTTCAAGAATGGAGTTCCGGAATCTTGTGTGGGTAGTAAGGCAAAGCCTAAAGGAGTCAAGTTTCTGTCTCAGCCAATGCCCAAAGGATCAGTGTTTGGGGAGGGAGCTAATATGAATCAAAATCCAAACGTCAAAAAGTTCAAGGACAAGAGGTTCGATTCATTCAAAACATGGTCTGGGAAACTTGAAAGGCAGCTAACCAATTTACGAGGAAGGCAGCAGGAAAGTGAATCAGAAGACGACTCTGTGAGACCTTCAGAGAATGAAGCCTTACCTGTGGACCGATACTTTGATGCACTTGAAGGACCAGAGTTGGAGACCCTAAGGGTATGTAATGTGCCCATCTTCCCCCAATCCTTTACTCCAAATTAAGAGATTTTAATAAACGACCTGTTTCCACTCTTGACAGGCTTCGGAGGAGATTGTGCTTCCAGATGACAAGACTTGGCCTTTCCTTCTTAGGTATCCAATCTCTTCATTTGGTATCTGTCTGGGAGTTAGCAGCCAAGCTATTATGTGGAAAACACTGGCCACTGCTACCTCTACAAAATTTCTTCACATCAGCCTCACTGTAAATCTCATCCTATGGTGGATATCTGTCGCTCTGGTAGCCATTGTTGCTTCCATCTACCTTACCAAAGTGATACTCTACTTCGAAGCTGTTCGTAGAGAGTATTACCATCCCATCCGAGTCAACTTCTTCTTTGCTCCTTGGATATCTCTTCTCTTCTTGGCTATTGGGGTGCCACCTTCAGTTGCTTCATCCCTGCCTGTAGCTTTATGGTATGTTCTTATGACGCCATTCCTCTGTCTGGAGCTTAAAATCTATGGGCAGTGGATGTCAGGTGGTCAACGAAGACTTTCCAAGGTGGCTAATCCTTCCAACCATCTCTCAGTTGTTGGGAACTTTGTGGGAGCACTATTGGGTGCATCCATGGGGCTTAAAGAAGGCCCTGTATTCTTCTTTGCAGTTGGATTGGCTCATTACACAGTCCTTTTTGTAACCCTTTACCAGAGACTTCCAACAAATGAAACACTCCCCAAAGAGCTCCATCCTGTATTCTTTCTGTTTGTTGCAGCACCAAGTGTTGCTTCAATGGCATGGGCCAACATCCAAGGCTCTTTCGATTATGGATCACGGATTGCCTACTTCATTGCCTTGTTCCTCTATTTCTCACTAGTAAGTTAGCCACTTTGTTGATCTAACTTCACTTATAAGTTGCACACATAGTAAAGCTAAAGTGTTGCACATTTGTACCATGTTTTGCAGGCAGTTCGGATTAACTTTTTCCGAGGATTCAAGTTAGTGCAGCACTACCCTAACTTACATATATATAGTTAAGTTGTTTTAGGCAGTCCTGATTCTAATTTCTCTTCTATTTACAGGTTCTCATTGGCTTGGTGGGCGTACACGTTCCCGATGACCGGTGCTGCGATCGCAACCATGAGATATTCAAGTGCGGTCACAAATGTAGTAACTCAAACTCTTTCTGTCATTCTATCTGTTGTTGCTACACTCACAGTAACAGCTCTGCTTGTGACCACTATACTGCATGCCTTTGTCCAACGAGACCTCTTCCCCAATGACATTGCCATTGCTATTAGCGACAGAAAACCAAAATCTCATAGGAGGTGGTTCAATCTTAATAGACATGGAAGCTCAGAGCATAATGCAGACATTGACACTTTCTTGAAATTTGCAAATGGCGACGCCAAAGACATAGAAGCTGCGCTGAAAATTTCCAGTGCAGAAACTAAATGAGTTTAGAAACTTCATGCATGTGCCACTGTGATCAGCCTTAGGTTCAACTTTCATCAGGTTCTTCCCTCTTAAGCAGTCAGACATGCGAGGAACGTCCAATTTGGAGTTTTGAAGGTTTCCAGTGACCATGTGTGTAGAGAGAAAAGAAGCTTTGTGGGAGTTTCAGCAGAGAGGGTGAAGGAAAGTGTTGAAAGTTTGATTAGTTGTAAATTGCAGAGTGTATGTGACAGATGTTGATGTAATAAGTTGTTGCGTTGAATAAAACTAAAGTTGTGTTTAAAAAATGCGAGAGTTTTCAATTTTAATTGGGAGTTGTAATTCAATCAAATTAGAGGAGCCATATTCCTATTTCCTACTAAGACACTAAAGAGGGCATGGAAAGTAACTGTTTTAAAATTTCTCACAGAGAATATTACCTTTTTCTTATTTATTTAATATTTTTTTGCCACAAAATTATAATACATTATTTAATTTTAAATATATTTTAAATGCCACTTAAATTTAAATTAATATTCTAATTTAATAATATGAAATATTTAAATTCTATTTTCAATTTAATCATATTATTAATTTATTTTATTTAAAATAAATAAATAAATAAAATTAAAATAAATAGATTAAATTACTTGTTTGCTACTAATAAACTAACTTTTTAAGTACTAAATATCACTAAAAAAATTAAAAACAATCAAATTTATATTTTATTTAATGGGGAAATTTTGAAATTTACCATCACATTTTTAATCTCTACAATTAAAATATATAAGTAATTAAAATAAAATATTGGTTGAGTGATAAATTTAAAGTTTTTTCAATGTAACTGGCATGAGTTTAAATTTCACCATATGCAAATTTTATTACTTTTTTAATTAAAAGGACAAAAACACCTTCAAATAATATAAAATTTTTTAAACAGGAAAGATCATTTTTGTAATTTTCAAATCGAGTTGGTGTCTGATTGACTTGTGACACCAACTCAATCAGGGATTTATTAATATTATAGATATATACATTTCATTGTTACTATTTCCATAATAAATAAAAGGCATAATGATAAATTTAGCCCTTAATGTTTGCATTTTTTTTGTCTATTTAATCATTATTCCATTTTTTAGCTAAATTTAGCTCTTAACCTTTCAAAAAAGAGTCAAATCATTTTTTTAATGAAAATACTGATTAAAACATTAATTTTTTAACGTTGTTGATGGAGCAACTCGCATGACAATTTATGTGCTTATCCTACTAACATAACACCATTTATCTTATATGTTATGTCAACAAATAAATCAAAAATCAAAAATCAAAAATCAAAAATCAAAAATCAAAAATCAAAAATCAAAAATCAAAAATCAAAAATCAAAAATCAAAAATCAAAAATAAAATTAAAAAATATAAAAATTTAATAAAAATTTTAAAAATTAACATGAAATACAAGTGGATTGTCATGCAAGTTGCTTTATTTAAAATTTTAATATTTTAGTTAGCATTCTAGTTGAAGGAAAAATTATTTTTGCTAGCATCCTCGTTGAAGGAAAAATTATTTTTGACTATTTTTTAAAAAATTAATAAATAAATTTAACTTTTTTTAATAGGTTGAGGATTAAATTTAACTAAAATAAATTTATTTTCAAAACATTAAGAGATAAATTTAAAATTATAACTAAAATAAATTCAAAATTTAAAAATTTAAATCCATATACCCAATACAAAACACAAGTTTAATGTTTAATGAAAAGAATGGAAATGCTTGTCAAAGTCAAATCATAAACGATACATGCGGAAAACCACGAGAGGCAAATTGAAATTGGAAATCCTATGGAGGGTTCAACTTTAATCCCAACCCAGAACAAGACCAACGTTATGATGACACTTGAACAAAAAAGTGACGAATGATACCAGGGGTTCCGACACCACGTTGTATAACAACAATAATAAATTGTCTTCTTTGTTTTAATAATAATAATTTGCCTAATTTCCATCCATTTTTTTGAAAAGAACAAATTTTAATGGGTATTTATATATATGAAATTTTAATTTAATTTAATTTTAATATATTATTAATATAATTATTTATATAATATTATTTTATGATTATATATTCTATAAATAAATAATTATATTTATTACATATAAAAATATATTAATGTATTTATTTCATTAAATTTATATAATTAAATTAAAATTAAAATTAAAATTTTAAATATATATTTAAATCACAATAAAAAAAATATATATCTACATTAAATTAAAATTTATATGTATAATTTCACATTAAAAAAAACAGTTTGAATAAAATAGGTGCATAGTGTTTGTCGATACAAACTAAGCACACTTCATTCTGCAGCGTCCTCTTTTAAAAGTCATTGTTTTAGCGGCGATTGCTCCAACCTTCAATTTTATCAGCGAAACCCCATCGCCTTCCTCTCCCCTGAAACCCTTTCTATCTCTCATTTTAGCAATGGCTCAAGTGGTGGCCACTAGATCCATCCATGCTAACTTCTTCAGCAAGGCCTCCGGATCCCTTCAGGACCCAGTGGAGAAGCTTAAGCCTGCGTCCTTCGCTTCCAAAGTACTCTTACCTGACCACAGGAAGAGCAACGCCGTCGTGCTTACTAGGAACTCTAGGATTACTGCTAAGAGAGCCGCACGTGCCGAGCCTGAACTTATTCCCGTTTCACCTGAGGATGTACCTAAGGTTTGGCCCACTCCCGACCTCTCTGATCTTCCGCTTTGATTATGAATTTGGTTGCTGCCATCTCATGCTAAAAGAAAAAATATAAAAAAAACGCATTAGATCTTTGTTAACTTTTTCGATTTTTCTAGCGGCTAAGAAAGCAATAGGCGTGGTATTATATAAGTGGAGTGATCTTATTATCATGGAGCATGCTGATTGTTTTTTTTTTAATAAGAATGGAGTGTGTCAAGTTGAATAAGGTCATGTTTGTATTTTCGAAAATGCATTATCCTATTAGTGAAACTTGCACAATCCATAAATGGAAATGGTGGTTTTTTTTTCTCTAAAATGAGGAAACTTCCTGGTCACTTTGGACTATAAATGAGAAATATTTAGGACTCGAGTCAAAATTTCCGCTGAGATCTTTTTACAAGCCAGTCTTTGGTGCACTGTCGGTTGATTTTGTGCTAAAGAAATTATCCAGAGAATAATAAGTAACATGGGGCATAACTTTCACCTGTTTGCCCTTGCCGTTGAAAGAAAAGGAACCTTGAAGTGTATAACAACTTAAGTGTTTGGTTAAAATGATGAAGTTCCAGTTACACGGTGTATTTCACTTGAAATTTCTGCTTTACACTGGTATAGGATGGTGGCATTGCCGTTGAATGACATAGTCACTATGCTTTGAATTGCCATTATATCTATGCTCAAATAACTTATCATGGACAGTTGAAGAGAGAAAATCACCAGAAATCATTGCTTGTAACTTTTCTTACTTTTTTTCTTCAGAGGGAGGAGCAATATGAGCAGTTAAGGGGGATTCAGCAAGTAGGTGATGGATCAGTGGGTATGTGGTCCAAGCCTACTGTTAGGCGTAAAACAAAGATTGTTTGTACTATTGGTCCTTCAACAAACACAAGGGAAATGATATGGAAATTGGCTGAGGCTGGAATGAATGTTGCTCGCTTGAATATGTCTCATGGAGACCATGCATCTCATCAGAAAGTTATTGATTTAGTCAAGGAATATAATGCACAATCCAAAGACAACACTATCGCAATCATGCTTGACACCAAGGCAAGTTCCCTCAACTTCATTTGCCTTTTTACAGTGTAAAAGCAGTTATGCCAGGTTGCTTGAGCCAACAGTTTGGTGTTGTCAGACTTAGACATCAGTGATACCTTTCTTTGTCAAAATTATTGTCAGAATTTTGTCATCTTAGACAATGTTCTTAACAAAAACCTATATGAACATGCCAATTGTTTCTTGGATTTTGGATACAGGTTCTGTTATGGTCATCATGACACTCTATTTTGGAGTAAGACTGCCAAGTATGTACAAGTGACAGTATGTTAGTATATGGTTTGGGTACTTATTAGAGTCTGCAATACAAATATAAGTCTACATGTGTGTGTGCATATGGTTTTTGTCTTTATTCGTTTGTTTTACTTGTGAGGTTATGAGCCATTAAAATTGTTGGACGTAGTGTTGTAGGCAACAATTATATAACTGGATATTATGTGATTTTCGTCTGATAGTTCTATTAGTTCAGTTTCTGTAAACCTTCATTTATTATGTTCTTATGTTATTTTGGCTCTGTTTGTTAGGGTCCTGAAGTTAGGAGCGGTGACTTGCCTCAACCAATCACATTAACAACTGGGCAGGAATTTACTTTTACAATTAAGAGAGGAGTTGGGACACCTGATTGTGTCAGTGTCAACTATGATGATTTTGTTAACGATGTAGAAGTGGGTGACATGCTTCTTGTTGACGGTATGCTGTCTTGAAACTTCAAGAGATTGTGAAAGTATTCAGGTTTTGTTAACTTTTGATGTTTTATATGCTTGTTAATAACAATACCTCCCTTCTCCCCCGCCCCCTTTTTTTCCCTGACACCAGCAGCAAGCATGCATGCGCAAACTCACTTTGCCTTCAGTCTGAAAAGATGATATGCTTTTAGTATTATGATTCAATTATCAAGAGTCTTAAGACTGCAAATATGTAGCATTAGCTGAAGAAAGAATTTAATGATCTAGAAATGAATTAAAAAGGGTCTTACTTCTTCTGCCATGTTCTTAATTTGCTAGTTGGGGTGTGCTGATGCTGTTGTTGGGTCGGGAGTGTCTTTTGCCATTTCTAAGTGACAAATGAAATCTTTAGCATTCTAGAGAAATTATGTTGATTCTGTTGACGTAGGGTTTGATAAAACATTGAAATTTTCATTGTATTGGAAATGAAAATTTTCAGCATTTAATTTTCTGAATGTGTTTGATAACCCTATAAAATTTTTGCTTGATACAAAAATTTTCTACATTAAAGTGTTCATTTAGTAAGTAGATAACTACTTATTACTTAATGCTGAAAATGTTAAGTTGATTTTATTTTTAAAAAACGTATATATGAAATAAAAATATTTTTATTTTATTAAAAAATGAAATATTCAATTTAATATATTTAACTTTTATCCAAAACTATTCAAAATAATATAAAACATTAAATTAATAAAATTGAATTTATGAAATAAATAATTTTGGAAATAAAGATATACCATTATCTAACAATTTGTACTTAATTTTTACTAATACACCAAAGAGATTTCCTATAAAAATTCAAAATTTATAAAATTCAGTACTTAATTTTTTTTATCGAATAACACCTTGAGCTGGTCCAGAGTAAAAGTATCTATAACCATCTTTGCATTTCCAGACTAATGTGTATCCTTTCATTATCAAGCAAGAGTTTGGTCTGCTAAGTAGTCTGAGCTAGATTATGAAAACAAAACACTAGAAAAATCTCAGCACACTTCTTTTGTTGATTATATGCTCCTCTGACTTTTGATTCACAATGTAGGTGGTATGATGTCATTGGTAGTGAAGTTGAAGACAGAAGATTCAGTGAAGTGTGAAGTAGTTGATGGTGGTGAGCTTAAATCTAGGCGGCATTTAAATGTCCGAGGAAAAAGTGCTACACTGCCTTCTATTACAGGTTGGTCCTTGAATTTTCATTGTTGAATTTTCAATTACTTTGTAGCTTTTCCACTTCCTCTCCTCTTTCTCCTTTTTTCTCCCACTCTCCTCAATACATGGTTGAGAAATCTTGAGGAGCAACAGATTATTTATTTCTGATGGTTTACTGCAGAAAAGGACTGGGATGACATAAAATTTGGTGTAGACAATAAAGTCGACTTTTATGCTGTTTCTTTTGTTAAAGATGCAGAAGTGGTTCATGAGTTGAAGAATTATCTGCAGAGTAACTTTTTTTAGCTTATAGTTTTTTTTTAATAAAATAATAACTGTGGACTTGTCCCATGCCTTAAATTCTAATATTGTTGTCTTTCTCCTTCGTTTTTGGCAGGTTGCGATGCAGATATTCATGTTATTGTTAAAATTGAAAGTGCAGATTCTATTCCAAATTTGCATTCAATTATAACAGCATCTGATGGGGTGATCACATTAACTATTTCATGCATTCAGCTTTGTCTTTGCTTCTGAAAAAATATTGTAAAAATTTTGGGAAAATTGTTGCTAAAATATTATGAGACTTTTCATTCAACCATTAAGTACCATCTAGGAAAGTTAGCCGTTACTTCTATTTACTATTCTCTCTACTGTAACAGGGAGGGTGATGAAAGTGTGAGTTATAATGTGATATGAAAGTAACTAGTTATTGCCAGTTCAGCCATATATGTTATATGTAAAAGGTAATCCTTTTTCTTCTATTTTAGGCAATGGTTGCAAGAGGAGATCTTGGTGCAGAGCTGCCAATTGAGGAGGTTCCTCTTTTGCAGGTTGGTTTAGTTCTTAATTGAATGGTAAAAAGATAAACCATCAAAAATACTTGTAAAGAACTGAAATTTTATTTATTTAGCCATTCAGAACTTCGTTTAAAATGTAGGAAGAGATCATTAGAACATGTCGAAGCATGGGGAAAGCTGTTATTGTGGCAACCAATATGCTGGAAAGCATGATTGTTCACCCAACACCAACCAGAGCAGAGGTATCTGACATTGCCATTGCTGTTCGTGAGGGTGCTGATTCTGTCATGCTTTCTGGAGAAACGGCTCACGGAAAGTAAGTTATTGAGTTTTTAAATGGGATTTGAGAATTTTATTTTTACTTATTCCTCTTCATACCTTTTTCTTTTCTGGAAAGTGAACCCTTGTTAAATTTTCTATCAAAAGTAGGTAAGAATTTCATTTTTATGCTAATAATAATGATCTTTATTGGGGTAATTGTTTACGTACAGATTTCCCTAGAGGTAATCTGGAAGGTCTTGTGAAGATTCCTGGGTCCTAGTTGGTGAATTTAAAAGAATATGGGCATGACTTGTACTTAAAATCAACTTACCAAATATTTTTGGGACAAAATTAGAATGTCATATCTGCTGCTATGCTTTATCTTTTGCTCTTGAGTGCGTAACTATTTGCATATTGTGCAAATTACTCTACCTAAGTGCAGTTCAGTAAATAGAATTTATTTTCTTGCAGGTTTCCATTGAAAGCTGTTAAAGTGATGCATACAGTTGCTCTACGAACTGAGGCAACCATATCTGGCGGTGAAATGCCACCTAATCTTGGTCAAGCTTTTAAGGTCATTTGACATGTTACATGCATTTTCATGTCTCCATAAGTTTTATGCCTTTTTTTTTTTGTTTCTTGGTTAACAATCTTAATGCTGCATTTTTCTTTGTTAACTATCAATACTTACTGCAGTTACTTCTCTGTAGAACCATATGAGTGAGATGTTTGCATGTCATGCTACTATGATGTCAAATACTCTTGGAATCTCAACTGTTGTCTTCACTAGAACTGGTTTCATGGCTATATTACTTAGCCATTATCGTCCTTCTGGCACTATTTTTGCCTTCACAAATGAGTGAGTTTGACCTGTCCCCGAATCTCAAATTTGTTACAGTATAATTGCTGTTTTTAATCTAAGTTATAGCCTCCTCCATTTTGTTTCTCTCTTTTTCTTCTTTTTGTTCAAAGAGGTCTGATAACATCTTTCAACTTATAAGTGCAACATTTAGCCGGTAGGAGTATGATCTTGAGAGTTTGACTGACAATAACTTTTATTGGTCATGCAGGAAAAGGATTCAACAGAGATTAGCTTTGTATCAAGGAGTATGTCCCATATATATGGAGTTCTCGGATGATGCTGAAGAAACCTTTAAAACTGCTTTAGCTTTGTTGCAGGTAAGGTCTTACCAGAGAGAATTTATTATGAAGGTTCCTTTTTTTTTTGGTGAAATATGAAGGTTCCTTTTAATTGGCTGGTAATTATAGATTTAGTTGTGCATGCATTCGATCAAAATTATTCTTTGGACCAAGGTTAGAGGGTTTGTTTATAGGTATGCAGCTGAATTAATCAAAATTCAAAACCTTTATATGTATTATTTTGATACTAGGGTGCCTTGATGCTTGCTCAAAACTCTAACCCTGGTTGGATTAATTTTTGAGCAGGGGTAAATATTCACCTTCAATAGAGGTTTATGCCCATTTGTTGTAATTGGTATTTTTCTTGCTTTTCAGTTTCCACACTAGCGATTTGCCATGAAAACCAAATTTGAAATGCTTAAAGGGTGTTCCTAATAGTTGATGACCTTTTTACTTTAAGAGGCATGACTATGGACTGTATGTATAATTATCGTCTGTTAGTTCAATGAGTCCTAAAATTCAGTAAAATTTGGAGTTTGGCTCATTTGATTATACTGTACACTGGTCCTGTTTGCTGCTATTTTTATTCTATTTCTTGCAAAAAGACCAAGTTTTGATATCGCTTCCTAGAACTAGTGTGTGTGCTTAATTCACAATGAATTCAATGTTTGGTGTACAGAAGCAAGGAATGGTGAAGGAAGGAGAAGAGGTAGCTCTTGTTCAGAGTGGGAGACAGCCGATCTGGCGATTCCAGTCCACACACAATATTCAGGTACGCAAAGTGTAGCAGTTGAAGAAAGACAAAGAGGAGCCCATTTGACCCAGTTTTATACTTCTTCCCGAGAGTTTCTGAGAAGAGTATTCAGGTTAGGTTTGGGATACTCCCTCACGTCATGTTAGTCATAGGATCTATGGCTGTATGTCTCCTATTATTTTGGTTTGCTTGAGATATATTGATATATGCAACTACTAGTTATTGTTTTCTTTTCTTTTTAAAAGTTTCCCCACAAACAAGATATTTTAGAGGATCCTAATTTTGTATCCAAAGATTGTCGGAGCATGACAATTGATATATTGAGCTTGTGTTACTTGTAAAAAGAACGTAATTGTCTATGTCAGTTGGAGTGAACAGATTGGTTTTAAGTCGAACTGATTTTGTATTAGGTGAAATCGAGTTATTCTAATTTGAGTCAAATCGAGCTCATATAGTTAAATTAGATTCAAATATGGGTGGATTAGATCGGATTTTTGGGTTTGGAATCACTTTTCGCATGATAAAAGAGGAAGCTGTATAACATGATAGGCTTAGCCTCATTTCGATCCCTTTTGGGCGGTTATATAGCTTGCAAGTTGTAGATTATATAACGTTTTAGGAGGCCATCGCTAACCTGGTCCTGGGAATTGTTCTATGGCATAATGAATAGTTATTTTAATTATTCATTCATTTAATTTTTTTTGTCCTTTTTTAACATAACTCGTGGCATCAGGTCGTCCAAAATGGATAGAATGAAAAAAAAAAATGTTTGTTAATTTTATTTATTTGACATACGTGGATTGGATTATGCCAGTAATCAATTAATTTTTTAAAATTTTAAAAATTAAAAATTATTAAAAATATAAAAAATATCTTTTAATTTTTAAAAAATTAATTTTATTTTTGCATACATATTAGCAAAATTAACAAAGAGGTGAAAAATAATTAAAGGATTGAAATGAACTTTTTATTTTATTTTATAAAGTTGGAAGGTAAAAAATATTATTATAATTGGAATCTTAACTTGATTTTAAATTTTCTCGAATCGAGTTAAGTGAGATGAAATTCAAATTCAATCAAATCAAATTTGATATATTTGTACGAGTTAACTTAAAAAAAAATTATTTTGAGTCATTATAATCATTATCACCTACTGTAATCAAATTTGTCTACTATAATCAAATTAGTTATTAACTTTCATCCCCTCATAATTTATTTATTATTTTTTTATGTATGGATTAGTTTATTTACTCGTTTAGTTGCTTCAATTATCTTCTGATTCTTCTCATTATGTATTTTAAATTAAAAAATTATTAAATATAAAATATGTGATTTTTTAATAAAAATTATCTTAAAAATAAAATGTGAAATTGATAACAATATAAACTTTTAACACGAATATTTTATGACATCATCAATAATATAAATAGTACAAAATTATTACTATTTAGGTTTAAGATTTTTTTGGATAATTTTTAATTTTTGATTTGGGGTAAAATGTGAGAAGTAAAAGTTGAGCATTGTATAAGAAAAGACCTATTTCCTAAATTATTTATGGAAATGGGCCACTAAAAAAATTATTTACTGGAATTATCCAAAAACAGTAAAATGCTCCAACATGGACGCATTTTCAAGGGAAAACACAGAAAAGCGCTCTGACGGGGATGCACTTTTGCTCGTGCTCCAAGCTAAATTTTCAAAAGAGGTCATTTTTTAAAAATATTAAAGATCTGTTTTGCAAGTTTTATTTTCACATTAATTGGTGACACCAAAAAATAAAAAAAAAAGGTGTTTCCACTTTGGGTCTTTATAAAGACTTATTCCCGTAAATTTTCAAAAAATTGGTCTATTTTTGTAATATTTTTAAAAAATGACCTCTTTTGAAAATATAGTTTAGAGTGCAGGCAAAAGTGTGTCCACATTAGCGTGCTTTTGCTGACACAGGGTAAAGCGTGTCTCCGTTAGCGTACTTTTTTGCGTTTTCCATTGAAAACACGTCCACGTCGGAGTGTTTTACTATTTTCAGACCATTCCAATAAATAATTTTTTAGTGGCCCATTTCTATAAATAATTTAAGAAATGAGCCTTTTTTTGTACAATGTCTGTAAAAGTTTAGGTGAAAAATAAAAAGTTTTGAGGTTGAGAGTAAAATTTTTGGGGGAAATATTCAAAAAAAAAAATAGGGAGGGGGGAGGTGGAAATGGGTTTGGGGTAGAAGGGGAGTGGGATGGGAGGATAGTAAAAGTTTTGGGGGGAAAGTGGGGGAAGTAAAAGTTTTGGGGGAAAATAAAGAGGTTTGGGAGTTTAGGGTAAAAATGTAAAATATTATAGCTTGGTATTTGATTTATTCGAATTTGAAAACCAAACTCGATTCGAACTCGAAATTTAAAAAAAAAAATTTCGAGTTGACTCAAATAATAGAAGGGGGTGGGATGAGAGGATAGTAAAAGTTTTGGGGGAAAATAAAGAGGTTTGGGAGTTTGGGATAAAAATGTAAAATATTATAGTTTGATATTCAGTTTATTCGAACTTGAAAACCAAACTCGATTCGAATTCAAAATTTAAAAAAAAAAATTAGAGTTGACTCAAATAATTAGATTAATTCGAATAACAGGATTTGTTTAACTTGAAATTCAATTTTTTTTAAATTTTTTCGAATCAAATCGAATTTTGCTCACCCTTGATAATTACTACGCAAATAAAATACAATTGCAGTATGAAAAATATGATCTAAAATTAATACTAATATTATATATGTAGTATGTATCTATTTAAAGTAAAATAAATTAATTTAAATTGTGAATTAAAAAAATAAGTAAATATATTAAATAATAAACATTATTAAATGCACTTTAGTTATATTTTTAATTTGTATTTTTATTTTTTTATAAAATATTAAAATGCTATGATGTTAGGAAGTTTAAAATATATATATATATAAATTTTTTTAAACAAATATATTGAAAAGAGTAAAGAAAATGTCATGTACATTGTAATAATTTTACACTGTTCGAAAAACTGTATACCTCAATTATATATTCATTAAAAAATTATGCGAGTCAAAGGAAGTTATCTAATGAAGCAATGATTTACATAATGATGTTTTAGGTTTAAAATTCACATTAGCTGGTTTTTTAAACTTTGTTAAAAAAATATGATTTTTAATTATTTTTCAACTAAACTTTCAATTAACTCGTTACATCAATTTAATCAAGTGTTTTAAGTATAGTATAAATATTTAACACTTCTATCTGAATGGAATATAATTTTAATAAATAATATGGATATATACATTTTAAAGGTTGGTATTTGGTAAATTGAAAGTGTACAAAAAATAGAAATACATCCAATAAAAAAAATCAGGGAAATGAGGCAAAAGCAGGGGTTAATTCCAAAAGCTGTGGATATTTTGAATTTGATGGAAGAAATCGTAGTGGAAAAAAATTGAATAAGACTGTCCGCAGTTGTGAGAATAGTTTTAAATCTGTTGGGAAAGCTCGGGTTCAACTATCAGATTCTTTGAATTCTTTGGTTGGCTTAACTAATGATCACATTGACGATGAAAATATTAAAGGTTCAAATGTCTCAAAAGGAGTGCAAAAAATTGAACATTTGGGCTCAAATTAGTAAGTTTGTCTTTTTTTAATTTTTATATATTTTTTATGAATTTAACCATTTTTTCATGGAATTGTCAGGGATGTGTCAGTCCAAAATTTATTCGCAGTTTTCTTGAATACAGTAGAGAGCATAAACCTGATATTGTTAGTTTGCTGGAAATGAAAGTTAGTGGTCTTAAAGCTGACAAGATTTTTTCTAACTTGGGTTTTCAGTTTTCTTACAAGGTGGAGGCTTTTGGATTTTTTGGAGGCATCTGGGTAGGTTGGAAGGAGCCATTTTCCATTAAGGTTCAATGCAATAATCTTCAATTTATTTCTGTACAAGTTGTTAGTACTGGTTTTGTTATACTTATTCATATTGTATTTGTGTTCTAGATGTTATCCTGACGAATAATACTCCTTGGATGACTATTGGTGATTTTAATGCTTTGCTTTATTCTAGTGAGAAAAAAAAGGAAGGCGCTTAGTTGTGAAAGATTGCCTTCTTTTTAATGATTTTCTTAAAGTGTCTAATTTGCAGGATTTAGGCTTCAGAGGGCCCCCATTCGCTTGGTATCGGGGTGGGTTATCTGAGAGACTTAATAGAGCCATTGGGAATGACAATTGGGTGAGAACTTTCCCTCATTGCTCAGTTACTTGCCAAGAATCCAGTCGGGCCATAGACCTCTGTTTTTATCTCTCAGTCCGAGAGTTACCTTGCCCAAAGTTCGTCCTTTCAGATTTCTTGTTGGATGGGTTGAACACCCTAATTTTTCGGAGTTTGTTAAAGAGAAGTGTTGCATGAAAGGTACCATGGCTGACTCCCTGAATAACTTTACTAAGAATATTAAAATTTGGAATAAATCTGTCTATGGTATTATTGGGGTCCGTAAGAGGTATTTGATGCAGAGGTTATCTAATGTCTAAAAGGCTTTAGATAGATCTTATTCTGTGATCTTAAGTTTGATCGAATCTCAATTACGGGAGGAGCTGGAGTGTGTCCTTCACCAAGAAGAACTGCTTTGGAAACAGAAAGCTAGATGTAATTGGTTACATTTGGAGATCGGAACACTAAATTTTTCCACTCCCGCACGATTTAAAGAAGAAATCGTAATAAAATTTCTATTTTGAAGAATGATGAAAGGGAATGGATTTTTGAGGATGAGTGGCTCTAATCTGAGGCGATTAGGTTTTTCCAGAATTTGTATAGTGAAGTTCCGTCTTGTACGAGAAGTTTACCAACTAGCTCTTTCTTGAAGCTCAGTCGCGATGATGAGGTTTTATTGAGGAGAGTTGTTTCCAATGAAGAGATTAAGGCGGCTATGTTTGACATGGCTCCTTTAAAGCACCTAGGAGCGATGGTTTTAACGCTCTTTTCTTTCAAAGTCAATGGGAGTCGATTAGTAGAGCTATTTGTGATTAGGTCAAGAAATTTTTTGATGGAGAGACAATTGATAGAAAGCTTAATAATTCATTACTTGTGCTTATCCCTAAGATTCAAACTCATGAGGACTTTACGCAGTTCCATCCAATACGTTTGTGTCGTCCTCTATAAACTGGTCATGAAGATTATTGCTAATAGGTTTAAGGTGGTTTTTCAAGAATCATAGTTCAAGAGCAAGCTGATTTATTACTAAAAGGAATATAACGGACAACATTATTGTGGCCAAAGAAGTTATCCATCTAATGAGAAGCAAGCATAAAAAGTGGATGGCTATTAAGATTGACTTGGAAAAAGCCAATGACCAAGTGAGTTGGGACTTTATTGACGCCTCTCTTCAAGCGACAAGCATTCTTGATTTCCTTAGGAAAGTCATTGTGTTTGCTATCACGAGTTCTACCATGCAGATTCTATGGAATGAGGTTCCTACTCAAAAGTTCAGTTTAGCTAGAGGTATAAGACAGGGGTGTCCTCTCCCCCCTTATCTTTTTGATCTTTGCATGGACTGGTTGGGGCAAAGCATCAGTTCTTCTATAAATTCAGGCATTTGGTCTCCCATTTGGTTGTCCAGGTATGGTCCTACTCTTTCTAATTTTTTTTTACTGATGATCTTGTTATCTTTAGGAAAGCTGATGTTAGACAAGCTAGTGTAACAGCCCGATTTAGACCCTATTCAGAATGGTGGTTTTGAGACCACGAATCCAAGTCAGAAAAATATTTTAAAATTATTTTCTGTGTTTATTATGTGTAAATTTATATCTGTGAAATTTTTGTGTTTTAATTTTGCCGTTTGAGTGTCAATTTAATAAAAAGGGCTTAATCACGTAAAATGAAAATTCGATGGTTAAATGTGAAAGGGGCCGAATTGATGTTGTCTTTATTGCATGAGGTATTTAATTTGCAATTAGACCATAGTTATATATGATGGACGGTTGTGACCTTATATTATAATGGTTTTATGTTTTAATTTAAAGGTTAAATATGTAATATGTGTAATAATATGTTTATAATAAAACATAAAATTAAAATAACCATGCATATTACTTTGTTCTTGCTGAAACTTGAGAAAGAAAGAAAGAAAATATAGCTTAGGGTATTCGGCACTTTGGAAGCTTGATTCAAGGTTAGTTTTTGTTCAGATTTTTGATAATTTTTACGTTTTTAAAATCGTTGCAGTGTAATGTACAAAGCCCATGCTTGAATTTCTGATTTTGATGAATATTTTGAGTTATGCCATTGATGAATAATTGAGTTTTGTGATGTTAGTTGATGAATTATGAAAGATATCTTTTGGATTAATATGTTTTGTATTGGAATTTTTGATGATTTTGAATAATTAAGACTAAATTGAAAAAAATAATAAATTGAGGGACTAAAATGTGAAATAAATTAAATGTATGAACTTATATGAATATAAGGAACATTCGGCCTAAGCATAGTGTATTCAAGTTTTGCATGTTTTATGTTTTGTGCAATTTGAACTCAATTGTAAAAAGTGTAAAATATCAAGGGTAAAATGGTAATTTTCCCATTTACGTGTTTTTGGACTAAATTGAGTGAAAACATGTTTGAATGAGTTTAATTTGAATATGTGTAGATCAAGAACCAAAAAAATCGGATTTGGATCGGGGGAAAACTAAAGTTGTTGATTAGTCGTCCCATTCCGATTACTGTTGTCCGAGGTAAGTTTATAAGCAAATAGATGTTATTTATTTGATTAAATATGAATTATATATGCTAAAATGTATAATGAAATACTATATATGTGAAAGCTGAATATGTATAAGCTTGAAATCTATGTGTATGTGTAACATCCTAATTTTGGGCTTAGTCGGAACGTGGTTTTAGGACCACAAATCTGATGATTAAAATTCCATTTTTATTATATTTTATGGTCTACGATTTCACGGAATGATTTCATGAAAATTTCGTTCGAAAATTTCGACGTTTGGGCACTCAATTTAGTAAAAAGGACTAAATTGTAAAAAGTGTAAAAGTTGAGTTTTATATGTTAGAGTTGTCTAATTGTCATGAAATTTTAAATGGGAGGTCCTTAAATGATAATTAAATCATTGTATAACTTGATGGACAAAAATGGCCTTGGTTGGGTAAAATTTGAAAGAATAGCAAAAAGGGCATTTTGGTCATTTAGGGGTAAAATGAATTAAAAGTCAAATTTTAAACCCCAAATGTGTCCCTTTCTTCTTGCTACAGGAGAATGTACCAAGAGCAGACATGATTAGGGTTTGGCGAAGCTTCCAAGCTTAATAGTAAGTGATTCCGAGCTCCGTTTTTAATGTTCTATGTATTTTTGAAATCCCGGTAACATGATCTGCTCATTTCTACCATTATTTTGAGCTAGGATTTATGTTTAAAAATTTATCCATGAATGATATGCATGTATTTTGATGTTTAATGGTAGAATATGAAGCTTAAAATTGTGTTAAACAACTTTTGCTAAGCGATTTTATGTGAAAACGAGTAAAACGGTATAATCGGTAAAAATACCTAATGTTCATAAGTACATGTTAGAGTGAGAATTTGATGTTGTCATAGAAGGGAATAATGATCAGAATGTCATAAAACATAAGAAAATAGGAAGAAGTTTAATTTCCGAACCTTGAGGCAAAAGTGCAAATATGCAAAAGTTTAAGGGTCAAAATGAAAACTTGTAAAAAATATGATTTTTAGACCCATATGAATAGTGTGACTAATTAGTAGGCTGATATTATAGATCAAGGAAATCGAGATTTGGGCTTAAATCGGGGACTAGAATGGTAAATTACCATTTCTAGATCCGAGGTAAGTTTGTACATAAATAATTTATCGATTATTTTTATTTTATTATATTTTTTTATCATATGAAACGTGGTTGCCTATAGAATGATTATTTTTTGTAAATTTCAAATTGAAAAAGGACTATGAATAAATTGTAACATGTTGGAAAGTGAGGAATTTCCCGGTTGAGCATTCGGAATAGAAATGATACGAATGATCTATTGTGAGTTCACGTGTGTAGTACTAAGTGCAGGCTACTACGTGTACCGGGTAATTGGTCGTATGTGTAGTACTAAGTGCAGGCTACTATGCGTACCCGATAACTTCGATCACGTGTGTAGTACTAAGTGCAAGCTACTACGTGTATCAGATGGTTAGGTCACGTGTGTAGTACTAAGTGCAGGCTACTAAGTGTACCGGATAATTGGTCGCATGTGTAGTACTAAGTGCAGGTTACTATGCGTACCAGATAGCTTTGGCTACAAGTGTGAAAATATGTGCAGGCAACTGAGTATCAATTATTATTCCAAAGAGTTCAACGGGAAAATCGATTAAGTAAAAATACATGTGAACATGATTATATGATGAATAAGTGCAGGTATGTGTTTAAGAAAATTTTGACCAATATGCTCAATATTTGAGTGAACTTCGATAAGACAAACTGGATTAAGTGAAATTATGTATGAGTGAATTTTAGTAGTAAAACAATGTTGGACAGCAGCAGTTGTGTGACTTTGAAAATTCACCAATTTGTGTAAGTTGAATTAAATTTCAAATAAATTATGGAATTAAAGCTTAATGAGTCTATTTTCATATAAAAGAAACAGGGGGAGCAAAAGAGTTGTATATTTTGTGATATTCTAATTTTTGTGAGACAGTGTCAGAATAAATTCGAGATCCCCTGTTCTGACTTGGAAAAAATGTTAAAAATTGTATAAAAATAATTATGGGTTATAATTTATATGCTTAGAATCTTTGATGAGTTTAATTTTAATAGAAACAAACGTGAAAATTATCTGAGTCTCGTACTATGAGATAAATAAATTTTAGTGAAGAAAGTTTGAAGTTGTCAAACAGCAAAATAGAGGAGACTTTGAATAATAAACTGTACTTATTGGATGGACCAAAAATTATTAAAATTTTATGGTGGAAATATATATGAGTCTAGTTTCTGGGGAAAATTTACGGATCTTAATTTGGAGTTCCGTAACTCCAGATATAAATGATTTAGTGACTGTGACTCAAGAAAGCAGCTTAACCAGAACATGTGTAAATGTACAATTGGGTTAGTTTTACTATGGAAAGCATGTTAGTAAATTGCTTATTATTATTTCATGTGAGTTTACTAAGCGTAAAGCTTACCCCTTCCTTTCCATTTCTTTTAGTGTTGTCAGGTTAGCTCAGGGTTGGAGATCGTCGGAGGCAGCATCACACTATTAAGCCAACACCTTGACAGTATAAACACATATGCTAGAATTATCAAGTGAGTGGCATGTATAGGGACCTAGTTTTATAACATATGTTATTATAATTTGGCCAAATATATTGGTCTTTAGTGTGCTAATGATTCTGACTTATAAATCTAGCTATTTATGTTATGTTTGATATTGATGATGTGCATATGTTTGTTTGCCATGCATGGTTGGTAATATGTTATGTGTTGTTGTGAATGTTTAAGTCTGTTAACGCCTTGAACCCTGTCCCGAAGTTGGATACGGGTGAGGTGTGTTACAGTATGAGTTCGATTCGATCGAGTTACAATGTTCAAAAGCCCCTTACGAACCTTAGGAATAGCTAGGATACATATGTCATGACATAGGATTTTCGATATGTGTTCTCGAGTAAGACCACATCTGGGACGTTGGCATCAATATGTGATTATGTGTAAGACCATGTCTGGGACATTGGCATCGTATTTGATTCATGTAAGACTCTGTTTGGGACAGTGGCATCGATATGTGATTGTATGTAAGACTACATCCGAGACATTGGCATTGTATGATATATGTGATTATCCGAGTATCCTAATAAATTTCGAATGGTTCAATGGGCAATGATAAGTTTTGATTGAATGAGTAAAACGAGCTAAAGTTATTAGGTATGTGATAGCTTATTACCTATTTTAAATAAGGTAAGTAGGTTACTTGATATGTGTTGTGTAACGCCCTGATTTTTGGTCCTGGAAGTATTAGGCCTTGAGTCTGGGTTCGGGTAGAAGACGGCCCGAATAATTTGGATGTTATTATTATTATTATTATTTTGAATGTTTTGTTTAGTAATTAAATATATTACGAAGGGTTTATGGTGTGGGAAAAAGTCCGGGGCTCGGCCCATAGCTTTGGCAAAATTCTTAAATTTTGCCTCTTAAGGGAATCTGGGCAGTAGGCCTTATTAATAATTTAGGCTGAGTTTTAGCACAAGCAAGCACCTGGCCTAGTGGCTAAGCACGTTAGGAGGGCGTGGGAGGTGCCTGGGTTCAAGGCATGGTTGCGGTTAAAATAGGGATTAAGAGGAGTTGCGAGCATAATCCAACATAAGGAGTGCCCGTGGCGCAGTGGCAACAGCCTGCTGGGCACACGGAAAGGGCATAGGTTCGAGTCCTTGTGCAGGCGAATTCTGTTTTATTTGTTTTAAAGCAGGCCAGAATTGAAGTAGGTAAGGGTTATAAATTAATTGTGAGAGTATCATGTAATGAAAGGAAATTCAGTGCAGTGGTAAGTAGCGTATGTGTGTGTTTAGAAGGTCGCAAGTTCAAGATGTATAGTAGGCGAAACTTTCTTTTTATTTCGCATGTAACCGAGGCTTCAGCAGGAATAGATTAAGATTAATTGTGACCCTATTATGGTGTAAAGGAAAGCTTGGTGCAATGGCCAGCAGTAGGATGTGGAGCGCAGGAACAGGATGAGGTCTGGAGTTCGAGCTGCTGTGCGCATGAAGGACCAATTTTGCTGCTCACATGGGGAAAAGTTCGAGTTTGACCGAAACTCTCCTAGCAGCAGCTTGAGTCGGTCAAGCGGTGGACTGCTGCTGATGGTGCAAGGAATTTGGATGGGATTTAAATTAGTGGTGGCTGAAATTTAGGAGCAAAACATGGAATTTGAACTTGGGAAGGATTTTATGCCGAAATAGGACTCATGGTAGTACCAATTCGGCTACACGTAATTAAATGCTGAAAAAGCTCTTAAAATTTTGGCTTGTCTGGGTTGTTTTTCTTCTTTGTGTAGTTTTGGGTATTTTTAAGTGTTAGTCGATTTAGGTTGAGGCCATTCACATCTATTATTATTTTTGAGATCGACCTTCATTCTTTTTGTTCATCTTTTCTTCACCAAGCTTAATCTTCTACTCCTACTCATAAGTCCTTTCTCTTCGATTCTCTTCTCATTATTATGCAAAGGGTGCCTGTCGACTAAACTAAAAGAGTTTAGTGGTGTTATTTGATTTGTTTTGCTCTAGTGTGGATTAAAGGCTACTGATCGAGGGCTTGGATAATTGGAACGACTAGATTTAGATCTAGTCCATATTCCGGCAAAGGTAAGAACTTTAGTGCCTAAGGTGTTAATGGCCGATTATTGGTAAGGGGATTTGTATATAAGTTGTTATGGATTCATAGTTTAAGATGTTAGTAACTGATTGTAGGCAACTTGTGTGTGGAACTCGTCAACGTTTCATCGAAAAGTAAACGACACCCACTAGTAGACTAGATCGGTAAAAGTCGAAAAGTCGATATGCCGAAAAGCCGACATTTCGAGAACTTGCGAGCGTGCGAGCGCTCGTGGGATTGGTTGTATTGATAATTTTGGTAACTTCAACGGTAAGATTGCAAAGTGCACAATTTCGTGCACCTCGCTGAATTTGGGCTTCGATGGGTCGAAATTGGGTAATGAGCAACGGGCCCATTTCGATAAAAATATCCGGTAAGTATTCTGAAGACACGTTAATAACTGTAATGAGCATGAAACCCTAAAAAGACTGATAAAATCACTGAAATACCTCTGTAAGGTAAAATTACCGTAATACCCCTAAAGGGGTAAGTTTATGATTACGCCCCTCGAGGGTAAATAACTGTTCTTACGCTATAATCTGACTGTCTTTCTGAAGCATGCCTTGTTAATTATATATATTCTACATACATGTCATACTGCATGGGGTTGGGTTTTGTTATGGAGGAAGAACCCGTTCTGATGGCTGTGCCACATATTCTGATATAAGTAGCTTTACTACAGATTATAGTTAGTGCCGCAACTGATGCTAACACTGTAAGTGTAGGGATGGCGTGGGTGATTTATTCCCCACAGGAAGTGTAGGGATGGATGGAGGCAAGTGCAGGGTTAGATGGGGTTATCATGCATTAATCATATGAGACTGTTTTGTTATAGGCCAACTATATTGAAATGGGCCCAACTGTGTTAATATGGGCAAGGGCCAATATATCTCGACTTGTAATAGGGCTACGGCCCAAATTGATACTGATATAGGCTAGGCCCAGTATACTCTGATATTGTAAGGGGCTACGGCCCACATTAATATTGATATGGGCTAAGGCCCAGTTAACTCTGATTTCTAATAGGGCTTAGGCCCAGTAAAGCTTGAACTGATTGGGGCTCTGGTTGGGATACTTTACACACTGAGTTTTCCAAACTCACCCCCTTTTTCCCATCTTTGCAGGTGAGCCTTAGATCGGTGGACTTGGAGTTGGAGGGATTCAGAGTGGCCATGTGGATTGTTTAAAATAAGTGTTTATACCTTCACTTTTATTTTAGATATTTTCCTTTATGTTTTTGGGTTTTTAATTTGTAATAAGGCCGCTTTAATTATTTTTAATTGTTTTTAGTATGTTTTGTTAGCTTAGATATGATATTGTTTTAATGGTTTGAAATTGAATAGCTCTAGGGCGCATTTTAAAAAGGTTACTTGATTTCAAAATATCGCGATAACAAGGCAAAGCTTTCGCAATGAAAACGTTTTTCAAAATTAAGAACCTTTTTAAATGGTTTTAAACGAATTGGTTTTCCCTGAACAATCACTCAGTTAAAGTGTGGCAATGGTTGTGTGCATGTCTAGGATTGGATCTGTGGAGAGCTGGGTGCTTAAGCAGTCTAATTGACTCACCTCCTTTTTTCTGGCATCCTACCTGGTGCACAGCTCTTATTCACTTTAATCTATAATGAAGATATTCTTTAAACACTAAGAAAGACTTTAGATCAAACATGACTTTTCTAGTAACGCTTCAATGTGACACGCCAGATTCGGTCATAACGTCTCAGCCGAGTTTGGGGTGTTACATGTTGCAAATTATATATGATGTAAACGAAAAATGTATGTATATATAAAAAAAAATACATTCGGCCAAACGTTAAGTATAGTGATATCATATTTGTGATCTATATGCAAACATATATAAATGATTATATACGGCCTTATGGATATAAAATATGAATATTTATGAAATGATCCATGAATATATGTATATGAGTCTATGTATATTCGGTTAAATAATGATATTATGGCTTTGAGATTGAATGATATTTTGATATTGGATATACGTATATTCGGCTAAATGAAAGTATATGTTGTATATGAAATTGTAAGTTTGAAATTAAATGTGATTGTTATAGTATGAATTGGTTTGGTTAATTGAATTTATATTATCATTGAGTTATTTATTTGTTTATGACTTACTAAGCTATGATAGCTTACTCTGTGTGTTTATGTATGCCTCTGTTTTATAGATTTTGGAGTCTAGTTATGAGCTTGGGGATCGACAGCAAAGTCTATCACACTATTGACTGTTTTTGGTACTTTATAAGTTTAAACTTGAACCTATGGCATGTATAGGCTAGGTTATATTTGGTTAAGTTTGAAGTTGTGTATATATTAAGCCATGCGAAAATGGCTAATATGTTATGTGAGTATAAGAAATTTTAGTCAAGTTTATATGTGTTATATGCATTGAAAATGGTCGGTGATTTTGGATGTGTGTGTTTGGTTGATTTGGCTATGGTTCATGTATAGATAAAATATATGTGAACTTGGTTGTTGTGCTTTGTTAAGGTATCACAAATAGCCTATGATTAGCTCACTTTCGGTAAGTTTGATGTATAATAGGTTTTGCCTTTGTGAATGGTTTATTAATTTGGCTTAGTAATGGAGTAAAATGATAATGATATATATATATTCGAATCTGTATTAGTCATTTTGATTCGGTTTGTAATGGAAATGTATGTGCATATTATGCTTGAATGGTTGGTTAATTAAGTACAGTTGATGAAGGAAAATAATAAGTATATTATATGATTGTTTTGGTTAATATGCTTTGATTGAGGTACGGTAATAAAAGATCAAAATGTTAGGTTATATATTGAGTTGAAAATGAGCCATATTTGTGGTTAAATAATTTGGTATATAATAGATAGGTACTTTGGTATGATTTGCTTTGGTACTAGTGTTTAAAATTGATTATAATCATAATTGTATGTGGTTAAATGAATATGCTTGTTTATGTGTATTTTATACACATGCCTTTAATATCACGTGAATATTTAAAATCTAGCCAAACATGCATAATATATGAATTGGTATAGTCATGACTTAATTAATGGAATAGGTTAAAATGGACATACTATAGTAAAATCAAAGGGAGGTACAGTCATATAGTAATTTTGCTAATGTTATATATATATGATTGGACATTAAGTTGTATACATATTGGTTTGATTGGTTTTATCATATACATATATAGAAATTAGAAAATGAAATGTTTGATACTTAGCTAATGAAATTATGTAATGCATATAGGAAATCGAATAATGGAAGTATTTTATATGTATACATGACTTTGATATGTAAAATTTTGTTAATGTTATAAATGTATCATTATTATGTAGTGCATGAAGAGTGTTAAATGACTGCTAAATTGTGTTTTGAATGGTAATGCCTCATAACCTTAATTCGACGACGGATATGGGTTAGGGGTGTTACAGCTAGGCTAATACATGAATTGTTGGATAACTTCTGTCGCTATTCTGGACATCAGGTGAATGCTAAAAAAACAAACATTTTCTTTCCCAAAGGAGTGAGTAATAATCTAGCAAGGCATATTTATGATACGCTTGGTTTCCATATAGTTCAGAATCTTGGTTTGTATTTGGGTGTTCCTCTCTTTCATGATAGGGTTACTATTAGATATCTAAAATTCATGGTGGAAAAAGTCAAGTCGAGGCTACATACATGGGATACAAGGCAGTTATCTCTAGCTGGTAGAGTTACGTTAACTCAATTGGTTCTACTATCTATTTCTATCTATTTTATGCAATCTTTAAGGATCTTGTAATGAATTTGTGTTGAGATTAAGAGCATTATCAGACAATTTATATGGGAATCATCTAGAGGGAGTAAAAAAATGACCATTGTTAATTGGAGCCCAGTTTGTCAACCTAAGGCTTGTGGTGGGCTTAGTGTAACACCCCTAACTCGTATCCGTCATCGGAAGAGGGTTATAGAGCATTGCCAAAACTTTTAGAACAATTTTAGATAATTTAAATAGTTACTATTCATTCCTCGAGATTTATTCATAACGTCCCTTAAATGGACCCTCGAGGCCCAAAATGAGCATTAGAATCGAGTCAGGACTTAATCGAAAACTCTAAGAATTTTTCATGAAATTGCAAAATTCTTCCAAGGTGCAAGGCTCATACGCCCGTGTGGTCCAAGTGACACGCCCGTGCTATAGGCCGTGTTTGACCCCATGTAACTCTCTAACTTGTGCACACGAGTATGCCACATGCCCGTGTGCTAGGCCGTGTGGTTAATTAAATTATTTTGAAATTAGGTGAAGATTTCACACGGCCATGTAACACCCCTTACCCGTATCCAAGGCTAGAATAGAGTACGAGGCATTACCAGACTTAACAATACACATAGACGAAAATCGGGCCATAAAATTTCATTTAATTCAAAACTTTTCGAACATATGCATAACAAACAAAGCTAACTATATCATCACATCAAAACATAGGACATGTCACGATTAATTAAACTTATAAACCATAATAGATAAGGACTACATCTCATGATCATATACGAAAACTCAATGCAGACTGATACGTATGGTCAAAATCATAATAAAAATACATATCACAAACCAACTTCCTATACATGCCACTCACTTGATATTTCTAATATTTGAATTAATTCTCCCAAAATTATAGTTTGATAGTGTGATTTTGCCTCCGACGATCTCCAACCCCGAGCCGACCTGCCAATACTAAAGAAATGGAGAGGATGGGTAAGCTTTACGCTTAGTAAGTTCATATGAAAATAATAAGCAATTACTACCACGCTTTTCAAGATAAAACACTATAATTGTACAATTACACATGTTCAGGTTAAGCTGTGTTATCGAGTTAAAGTTACTAAATCATTCATATCTGAAGCTAAAAAACTCCAAATTTAGTTTCTTTAATTTTCCTTGAAACTAGATTCATATATATTTTTCCCATAAAATTTTCAGAATTTTTTGTTTAGCCAATCAGTACAGTTTATTCATTAAAGTTTCCCCTGTTTCAGGGTACGACTACTCTGACCCCTATGCACTACGAACCAAATTTCTCCCTGTATAGAATTTCAATGACCATACCGTTTGTTTCCCTTAAAAATAGACTGAATCCATGCATGTAAGGTATGACTCTTAATAATTTTTTTACAATTTATGGTGAATTTTTAAAGTCAGAACAGGGGATCTCGAATTTATTCTGACACTATCTCACAAAAATTATAATATCACATAATATATAACTCTTTTGCTCCCCCTATTTCTCTTATATGAAAATAGACTCATTAATCTTTAATTCCATAATTTTTTTTGAAATTTAATTCAACTTACACAATTTTTGTTAAATTTTCAAAGTCATGCACTGCTACTGTGACAGCCCTAAATTGACCCTAGTCGGGAAGTGGTTTCGGGACCACAAAACCGAGTTATGAAAATAATTAATTGTTATATTCTATGCTTATTATGTGTGTACATGCATATGTGGAAATTTCATTCCCTAATTTTGCCAATTGTATGAGGAATTATTAAATAGGGATCAACATGAGACATGGTGAAATATGATAGGCTAATTTTAAAGGGCTTATTAGTGCATGTCAACACAAAGGTGGACTTGCATGTCAAATTTGCCCAATTCCCTTATAGTGGCCGGCCAAGATGGATTGATGATGGGCAATTTATTTGTTGAATTAGATATTATAATAGGAAATTGGGTTATTGGAGACATAATGAATTAAAGAAAGAATAAAAAAAAAAAGAGAAAGGAAGCCACTATCATATCATCTTCTCCATTGTCGAAACTGGAGAAAGAAGAAAAAGAGAAAAGCTTGGCTAAGGTTCGGCCATTGGGAGTTAGATTAAGGTTAGTCTTTTGTTTGGTTTTTGATAATTTTCACATTTTTGATATCATTGCTTTGTGTTCTTTAAAACCCATGGTTCAATTTTGTGAATTGATGATGATTTTGTGTTTTGCCATTGATGAGTGCTTGAGCTTTTTGATAGTTGTTGATGAAAAATGAAAGATATGTTAAAGATTAATATGTTTTGTGTTGAAGTTTTTGGTGATTTTGAGTAGTTAGGGCTAAATTACAAAAATAAATTTTTGAAGGACTCAAAGGTGAAATAAATGAAATGTATGGACTTATATGGGTACTAGGAAGATTCGGCCCTTAAGGAGTGTGACCAAATTTTGTGTATTTTGTGTTTTGTGGAATAAAGACTAAATTGTGAAAGTGCGAAATATTAGGGGTAAAAATGTAATTTACCCATTTATGCGTTATTAGACTAAATTGAATGAAAATATGTTAAAATGAGATTTATTTGAATATGTTAAGATCAAGAAACCAAGAAATTGGATTTAGATCGGGGAAAATCGAAAGTAGTTGAGTAGCCGATCAATTAGTCGACGACATCCGAAGAAAGTTTATAAGCAATTAGATATTAAAATTTCGGAATAAATGTTAGTTATATATGCTGAAATGGAAATATGATAAATGTATATATAGCTGAATGTGATATGTGTGAATTATATGTTAAATTAAGGCTTGGTAAGCTAGCTATTAAGGTGAAATGCTAATGTTAGTATTTGATTTGGTAATAATCTGTTTGGGGACAGCAGCAGTAAGGTGATTTTGGAAAATCGCCATAATTTGTAGGAGTTGAATTAGAAGCTGAGTGAATTATGTCATTAAAGCTTGAAGAGTCTATTTTCTTACAAAAGAAACTATAAAAATAAAGAGTTACCGATCTTGAGATATTTGAAGTATTGTGGGGCTGAGTCAAAATGACTACTAGATTCCCTGTTCTGTTTTTAGAAAATCATTATAAATTGTAAAAAAATGATTATAAGATAAAATTTATATGCTTAGACTCCTTAATGAGTCTAGTTTCAAATGAGATCAAATACAACACATTTTGAATTCTGTAAAATGAGAAATTTGATTCGTAGTGAAGAGTGGTCAGAATAGTCAAACAGTGAAACAGGGGAAACTTTAAGAAAAATCTGGTATTGATTGGCCAAGCCTAAAATTCTGAAAATTTTATGGATGGAAGATATACGAGTCTATATTCAGAGAAAATTAACAGAAAGTGATTTGGAGTTTAGTAGCTCCAGTTATAAATAATTTAGTAACTGCTGCTCAGGAAAACAGCTCGTAGTGAATATGTGATTTTGTTGTAAACATTAATGAAAATTTGCCAATGAATTATTTATTGATTATTATAAAGCTTACTATAATCTATGTGTGTGAAAGTCGGATCAATATATATATTATTCTGAAAGTAATACTTGAATAGTCGATTAATGACTATTTTAAATTTTGTTGAACTTAAGCTCAAGAGCAAAGGGGAACTAGATCCGATAAAGGGAAGGAAAAAGTAATTGAATAGCCATTGAAGTCGTTCGACAACATCTGAGGTAAGTCTTCGAGTAATGACCCTACTTGAATTATATTGAAATGATTAGTCATACTATGATGGATAGTCGAATGTGCATAGAGACTATGTTATAAAGCCAATTGAAATCATGCTCTTTGTGTGTGGCTATTGAGCCGAAATTGGAAAGGTTTAATAAATGCTTTGTGTTTGAGCCTTAGTAACGAAAGTGAAATATGGATGTGTCATGATTGTTGATATATGTGTGCATGAGCATTTGAATGATATCCGGGCTAAGACCCGAAGGCATTTGTGCGAATTGATATATCCGGGCTAAGACCCGAAGGCATTTGTGCGAATTGATATATCCGGGCTAAGACCCGAAGGCATTTGTGCGAATTGATATATCCGGGCTAAGACCCGAAGGCATTTGTGCGAATTGATATATCCGGGATAAGACCCGAAGGCATTTGTGCGAATTGATATATCCGGGCTAAGACCCGAAGGCATTTGTGCGAATTGATATATCCGGGCTAAGACCTGAAGGCATTTGTATAAGACCCGAAGGCATTTGTGCGAATTGATATATCCGGGATAAGACCCGAAGGCATTTGTGCGAACTGATATATCCGGGCTAAGACCCGACGGCGTTTGTGCGAATTGATATATCCGGGCTAAGACCCGAAGGCAATTGTGCAAGTTGATATATCCGGGCTAAGACCCGAAGGCATTCGTGTGAGTTGCTATACTCGGGTTAAGACCCGAAGGCAATTGAGCTTGTGGTTATATCCGGCTAAATTCCGAAGAAACTTGGGTTTGAATGTGAGCGTTTTGTGCTGCAATAAATTCAATTAATACGCTCGATAAACCCAAACGATAAGGTATGTTTGCATGTGCTTCGAAAAAAAAAAGTCGATTCGCTTTAAATAATATTCGTTCAATCGACTAACGAATTTTCGGCTTTTAGATAGGTTGATACCTTGTGTGTGTATATGTTGATGAAGTGTGAAGTAAGTATGCTTATGAGAATGTGAATTAATAAAGTGATTTATTTAGCTATGTGAATGCAATACTTTAGTCAAAGCCGATTTCATTACTTGAAACTTACTAAGCTTTAAAATGCTTACCCCGTTGCTTTGGCTCTCTGTTTTATAGATATTGTTCGTTAGCTATCGGATTCGGGATCATCGAAGTCGAAGTCATCCACACTATCAAAGCTCTTTTGGTACTCTTTTAGTTGAACTCTGGATATGGCATGTATAGGACTACCCGTTTGTTGTGGGTCATGGACCCTTTGGACTTGTATAATTTTGGTTAGCCATGCGAAAATGGCTTATATATGTTTGAGTATAATGTTATAATCATTTAGTGTGAATATGCTTGACAAGGATTGGCCATGGGAATGGTTAATCACCATCATCATTTGTGCTACTCATGTTAAAAGGGCTAGTTGAATTATGGAAACTATGAAATAGGTAAAGTCTACCTTAAAGGCAGATGCTGACAGCAGCAGTGATGTAGATTTGGGAAATCACTAAAAATAGTAGGAATGGAATTAAATAGTGAATAAATTATGTAAATGAACCCTGATGAATCTATTTTCATAGGAAAGTAACGAAATGATCATATGGACAGTATGTTAAGCGATATTTAGGTTCTCGTGAGACAGGGCCAGAACAGTTTCTGGATTCCCTGTTCCAACTTTGGAAATTCATTATAAATTAACCAGAGATAATTAGGAGTCATACCATATATATATAGATTCCTCTCTGAGTCTAGTTTCCATAGAAACAAACGGCATCAGTATTGAAGCTCTGTGCAGGGAGATATCCAAGTCGTAATGCGCAAAGGTCAGTGTAGTCGATCCCTGTAACATGGGGGACTTTGACTAATAAACTGTACTAATTGGCCTGACCAAAAATTCTAGAAAAAAATGTGTAGATGGGCATATGAGTCTAGTTTCAGGGAAAAATCACGAAACTGATTTTCGAGTTGTGAAACTCAAGATATGATTTTTAAAGCGACTAGTATGCAGATTGGGCAGCATCTGGGAAATATTTTTATAAGGGGTTTAAAGTCTGTTAACACCTCGTGTTCGACTCCGGTGTCGGTCTCGGGTTCGGGGTGTTACAGCTACTGTTCCACACTGTTTTACTACTAAAGTTCACTTTTACACAATTCACTTAATCCATTCCACTTTACCGAGGTTCGCTCAAATATCGAGCATATTACTCATAAATTCAAATAAACATATACTTGCACTTGTTCATCACATAATCACTTTCACATGTATTTTCATTTAATCGATTTCCCGTTGAACTCATTGGAATAATAACAGATACATAATTGCCTGCACATTTTCCCATTTCCATACTTGTAGCCAAAGCTATCTGGTACACATAGTAGCCTGCACTTAGTACTACACATGCAACCAATAATCTGGTACACGTAGTAGCTTGCACTTAGTACTACACACGTGATCACAGTTTTCGGGTACGCATAGTTGCCTGCACTTAGTACTACACATGCGACCAATTATCCGGTACACGTAGTAGCCTGCACTTAGTACTACACACGTGACCTCACAATAGTTCATTTGTATCGTTTCTATTCCGAAGGTTCAACCGGGAAATTCCTCACTTTTCAATATTTTACTAAATTGTCCGTAATCAATTTAAATTCATAACTTACATCAAATAACCATATGATAGGCAGCCACATTTCATATGATATCAAAATATAATAACATAAAAAGAATCGATAGATTATTTATGTACGAACTTACTCGAAGTGTCAATCTCACTATCCATAGTACCAATTGTCCATTCATAGTATAATAAGACACAACTCAAATATCAAATCAGCTTTTAAGAATTTACATAACATATATCACATATTTCATATATCACTTGTCATGTATCATCATTTTCTTGCATTTCATGTAACATTCTTTCATGTCATATTTCCACATCATAAACACCATTCCATCAACTTTTCCAATATATTAAATCATACAATATATGAAATAATAGTAAGAAATATAATTCAAACATAACATTGCATTATTATTATCATACGAACTTACCTCGATCCAGAAACGACAATTTACCATTTTAGTCCATAACCTTGTATTTTCCCGATTTAAGCCCGAATCTTGATTTCCTTCATCTATAATATCACATTTAGCCTAATAATTAGTCACACTATTCATACAGGTCCAAAAATCATATTTTTACAAATTTTCATTTTGACCCCTAAACTTTTGCATATTTGCACTTTTGCCCCAAGGTTTGGAAATTAAGCTTCATCCTATTTTCTTATGTTTTATAAAATTCTAATCATTTTTCCCTTCTATGGCAACATAAAATTCTCACTCTAACATGTACTTTGACTATTAGGTATTTTTACCGATTAAGCCCTTTTACTCGTTTTCACTTAAAACCGAGTAGCACAAGTTGTCTAACATAATTTAAAACCTCATATTCTATCATAAAACACCAAAATACACAAAATTTCACCTATGGGTATTTTTCCAATTATGAACCCTAGGTTGAATTATTGCTAGCATAAGCTAAATCAAGTTACCGGGACTCCAAAAACGTAAAAACCATTAAAAACGAGGCTAGAACGGACTTACAATCGAGCTTGGAAGCTTGGAAACCCTAGCCATGGAGTCTCTCTTGGTATACACGTCCATGGTGAAGAAGATTGTAACACCCCATACCCGAGACCGTTACCGGAGTCGGACACGAGGGGTTCACAGACTAAATTCACTTATTTTCACAGTCCATTTTAAAAATTTCCAGACAGCTGACTAACTGCATCACTGTCACCTTAAAAATCATATCTTGAGTTCCAAAACTCGAAAATCAGTTTCGTAAATTTTCCCTGAAACTAGACTCATATATCCATCCACAAATTTTTTTCTAGAATTTTTGGTCGAGCCAATTAGTACAGTTTATTAGTTAAAGTCTCCCCTATTACAGGGTTCGACTACCCTGACCTTCCTGCATTGCGACTTAGATAAATCCTTATACAGGGATTCAATACTTATGCCATTAGTTTCTAATGAAAATAGACTCAAAAAGGAATCTATACATATATGGAATGACTTCTAATTATCTCTGGATCCAGAAATCGCTCTGGCCCTGTTCCACGAAAACTTGAATATCTCTTAAAATACGACTCATATGACCGTTTCGTTTCTTCCATATGAAAGTAGATTCATAAAGGTTCGATTAAATAATTTATTCACTATTTAATTCTATTCCTACTATTTTTAGTGATTTTTCAAATTCACACCACTGCTGCTGTCAGCATCTGCCTTTAAGGTAGACTTTACCTATTACATAGTTTCCATGATTCAACTAGCCCTTTAGCATATATAGCACAAAGTATGATCGTGATTAACCATTCCAATGGCCAATCATTGCCAAGCATATCCACACCTCTCAATAACCATATACATACAAAATGATTATAACATTATGCTCAAAAATATATATAAGCCGTTTTCGCATGGCTATCCAAATTTATACAAAACCGAAGGGTACATGACCCACAACAAAAAAGGGTAGTCCTATACATGCCATTTCAAAGTTCAACCAAAAGTGTACCAAAAAGGGGGTTTGATAGTGTGGACGACTTCGACTTCGACAATCCTGAGTCCGATAGCTGACGAACCAAAATCTATAAAACAGAGATTCAAAGAAACGGAGTAAGCATTTAATGCTTAGTAAGTTTTGAGCCATGAAATTAGACACAACTAAAGTGTAGCATTCATATGGCTAAACGGATAATTTCATATGCACAAATTCTCAATATCATACTTACTTCACATTACCAACCCTTATATTCATACACAAAAGATCAACTTAGCCAAAGGCCGGTAGCTCATTTATCGACTGAGCGAATACTAATTGTAAGGGATCAACTAAATCAATGCATATACGAGACATACCTCATTGCTGGGATTTTACGAGCATATTAATTGAAACTATTACAGCAAGGTCGCTCATTCCCAAGCCAAGTACCTTCGGGATTTAACCGGATATAGCTACTCGCTCAATGCCTTCAGGACATAGCCCGGATCTAGTAACTCGCACCAATGCCTTCGGGACTTAGCCCGGATATAGTAACTCGCACAAATGCATTCGGGACTTAGCCCGGATGTAATAACTCGCACAAATGCCTTCGGGACTTAGCCCGGAACTAGTCACTAGCGCAAAATGCCTTCGGGACTTAGCCCGGTTATCATCCAAATATTCATGCACATATCAATAAATCATGACACATCTATATTTCATTTTCATAATTAGAGTTCAAACACAAGTCACGTATTAAGCAATCCCATTTTCGGCTCACTAGCCACATACAAACAGCATGGTTTAGTTTGCTTTATGACACGATCTCTATGCACATACGGCTACCCGTCATACGTATAGACTAATTAACTCAACATATAATTCAAGTAGAATCATCATATCACCGTATATTTGTTATGCTCATACGTCATGACTTAATCAAATCGTAAACTAAGTCTCGTTACTCGAAAACTTACTTCGGATGTTGTCGAACGATTTCAATGGCTATTCGACCACTTTTTCCTTCCCTTTATCGGATTTAGTTCCCCTTTGCTCTTGAGCTTAATTTAACAAATAAATTGATTTAATGACTTGAACATCATGAAGAGAAACTCAAGGTACTTAACCCATATATACATTAGACATTAGAGTCGCATGTGTATGAAATCATGAATCAAACTCAACATATTAGCCCACGCTCTCTTTTAGCCGCTTATCTAAGCCAAGATAAAAGCATCAATATGCTTGCCTCTAACCGAATACATGCAACACCAATCCATCTCATGTGGCCGAATATGCAAGTCTATGTTGAGGCCAATTATATACTTAATACCACATATAAATGGCATACATTTTACTAACTAATGCATTATATATTATAACTCAATACGCATCCATCGTTTACTCTATAACTGAAACACCATCATATATAAATATATACCTTGAGATAATATATATGTCATACCAATACATCATGTGCAACTATATATATATGGGCAAGAGCCGAATCACAAAGTTGATTATAACCACCTCATATATTTTCATCATATACCCGAATGCACAAGTACATTATAATAACTTCCAACTCAATTCAGGTTACAAATTTATACTTCACAAGAACAAATCATTAACCAAATATAAACATATATCCAAAACACAAATCTTACCTACCATGTAATAAGCATACCAAACTAAACTCTTTCTATGTTCGAATATAACCTAATATCATTTAATACCAAATCATGTATATTTTATTTTTACATGAACCATAGCCGAATCATTTTAACCATGAGTAACATAACAAACATAAATCATACTTATGGACCTAAGGTAGAACCAAGAAAGGAACTCATAAATATCAAGATGTAAGCAACTACCATTGTTCATCTAGATTTAGCATGAAACACAACCATCACCCTTATTAATCTCCATAGCCGAAAACCTTACTTATTCCAAAATCACAATTTCAACATGGGTTACCAACAATAACTTGATATCTCACTCAATATCAACTAGGATTTCAAGAGCTAGTATCAACTTCCTTACCTTAATATTGACCTAAGATGACCGATTGCTTCACTCCTTTCTTCCTCCTTTCAATTCGGCTAAGAATAATCAAAGAACACAACTTGTTTTCATCACCGAATGCTCTTGTTCTCTCTTTTTTTTTTCTTTAGAATCAACTAGGAAGAAACATGGATGATGATCTCTTTTTTTTTCATCATCCTACTAACCATTATTATTATATCATTTCTAACATAAACCATTAGCACAACATGTTTTATGACATGTTTTGCCCATCACCCTTTGTCATGGCCGGCCACTAGTAATTAAATGGGGGAAATTGACATGCAAGTCCACCCCTTTGATTACATGCACTAATAGATCCTTATAGATTAACCTATCACATTTCAAAAGTGTCACACATAAGTCCTATTGACTAAATTCACATGCAATTTACTAAATCGAAGCTTAAAACTTTCACACATTCATAATAACATATTTTAGACAATAAATATCACATTCAAATAATTTGGTGACTCAGTTTAGCGGTCCCGAAACCGCTTTCCGACTAGGGTCACTTTAAGGCTGTCACAAAGATGAACAAAATTGGCTTTTAATTTTGTATTTTAATTCATTTTACCCCTAAATGACCAAAATGCCCTTTTTACTAAACTTTCCAAAAATTTCATCCATGTCCAATTTTTGTCCCTAAACTTAGAAATTGGTCAAATTGCTATTTAAGACCTCCTAATTAATATTTCAAAGCAATTTCATACTAGAAACTTCTAGAATTCAAGTTTTGCAACTTAGTCAATTTAGTCCCTAACTTCAAATTAAGCACTTTATGCATAGAATTTCTTCACAAAAATTTCACACAATCATGCAATCATATCATAGACCTCAAAATAATCATAAAATAATTATTTCTATCTTGGATTTGTGGTCACGAAACCACTATTCCGATTAGGCCCTAATTCGGGATATTACAAGCTAAGACCCACGCCCGTGTTCTAGGCCATGTATTACACATGGCTGAGACACACGCTCATGTCTCTGCCTGTGTGCTCAATTCTGAGCAATTTGCTTTCTCAAATTTAAGGTGCAGGGAGCACATGGCCTAACTACACGCCTATGTACTAGGCCGTGTGTCACACACAGTCTAGATATACGCCCTTGTGTCTACCTGTGTGGACAAAATAAAGCCATTCCTAGCTTTATTTCTCACCCAAAATCATACCAAATTCTTGCACCAAACTTACATCCAAATACCAACCAGCCCAAGCATTGAATTTAAGCAATTTATAACATCTAACATGATATATTATTACATGCATTCATGCTTAAATCTTACCTTTATCAATCAATCAATCAATAATAAACACTTATGTTATCTCCATAAAGTAAACTTAAATACATATATATACATGTACCAAAATATAATTATCACTAGCCATTCCAATGGCTAGATTACAATAATCATTTACATTTACATGCCAATATGACCAATATAACCTATACATGCCATTGTAACCATAATTGCTTTACCATATTATACCAACATGGGCCGATGGATAGTGTGAGTGATCTCTGCCAAGCTTCCAATTCAACGAGCTTCCGATTTACTCTAAAACAGGGAAATAAAACTAAGTAAGCATAAAATGCTTAGTAAGTTCGTATAGCATGGTACTTAGCTTACCATTCATTCTATTTTGAGGTAACTATGTAAGGCATATTCAATTAATTTGACCTCAAGCCCTACACACATCCTCATTGTCTTTGTTAGTCATATATTCCATAATAACATCAAAACATATATGGGCTCAACAACAGTCAAGTTTTCATGCACATATGCTTTCCACAACATGTATTCATTTATCATGTATAAATCATCTCTTTATATTACAAGTATAATTTCATAGTAGTTCATCTCGAGTTCAGATTATTTCATGTCAGAACTTTACTCATATCATTCGAAATATCAAGGTCACACGAGTAGTAGTACACTCAAGGTGTACAAGTCTATAATCAAGGATGAACATTCTCATCAAATAATTTCCATGTACAAATATCATCATCTCATATTTTCATATATCACTTGTCATCTATCATCATTTTCTTGTATTTCAGATAGATAAGTGTAATAACTCATGTTATTATTCATATCTTCTCATGTCTGGATTGTCACCTATTGAATTTATTTAAAATATCGATGGATACACAGGTAGTACACTCCAGGTGTACAAATCAGGATCCGTTAATTCAAATTCAATGGTACCCATAAGGTACTATTTTAGAGAGTACCCTCTCGAGCCACACATGTATACAACAGGATTACCAGTTCAGACTAAATTTTTTTTATGACATATGCTCTAAGGAGCTTGATCTGGGTTACCCGTCCGGGCTAAATCCAATCCATGACATATGCTCGAGAGGACTTATATCAGGATTACCCGTCGAGGCTAAATCCTTTCTGTAATGAGATCAATAGGATTACTCGTCCGAGCTAAATCCCGCCAGCAACAAATATAGGACCTCATTCATTTCGTGAAATCACATATCCATCAATTTTCCATTTATTCAACCGAGATTTAAACATTTTTCAAGCATGATTGGGCATGTGATTATTTCATACATCCATAACATTCATATAATTCAAGTAAACACATTCCACATTCATTTCAAGCATATAAGTAACATTTTTTACCATTTATCGGGCATTATTATTGATCAGGCTTTGTTAGATATATTTTCAATGTCATATATATATATGATATTTATTGTAACAACCCATTTTTCAGTGAAATCGGAACAATGGTTTCAGGACCAAAAATCCGATTCGAAAATAAATTTTATTTTTATTTTATAATATGGTCCGTATTATAATAGATATGTCGTGTGAAAATTTTGATACGAAAATTTTATCGATTAGGTGTTTAATTACGAGAAGGACTAAATTGCATAAAATGAAAAAGTTGAATTCTAGTAGCTATAAGGATTAAATAGCTATAGAATTTAAAACTTGAGGTCCTTATATGGTAATTAGACCATTAAAGAAAAGTATGTAGATTTTTGGTGATCCATCCATGGAAATTTAGAAAAAGGGCAAGGACTAAATTGGAATTGGAATAATTTAATTAATTAAAAGATGATAAAAAGAAATATCATCTTATTTTTGTTATCTTCAATCCCAAAATTATATGGAAACCCTAGGAGAGAGAGAAGAAACTTTCAAGGCTTAATTGGGTAAGTTTCCTTGTCCCATTTTTAGTAATTTTGATATTTTTAAAATCGGGATAGTCTAATCTATCTATTTTGGGGACTAATTTGAAAAGTTATCAAAGTAAAAATTTGGGTCATGGATGAATATGCTGAAAATTAGAAATTTATGGTAGAAAATGAAAGGTTGTTGATAGATAAACAACTTTTACAAAGTGATTTTTGATGAAAACATGATTTAGAGACTAAAATGTAAACTTGTGAAATTGAAGAAAAATTCTGAATTTTTATGAATACATGTGCTGTAAATTTTGTAATGGGATTTTGGTTAGGATTGGAATAGAGAGTAAATTGCACAAGTTTCATTTTTCAAGCCTAGGGACGAAATTGAAATTTATGGAAAAGTTGGGGGAAAAATGGTAATTTTGCTTAGGATGTAAATTGAGTCCAAAAACATATGAAATATGGGAAATTGATGATTAAAGCTATTTATATAGATTCAGACAACATGAATTCGAGGCTAGATAAAGGAAAAGAAAAGGTTTTCAAATTAGTAGATTTTATACGCGAACAAGTGTCGAGGTAAGTTCATGTAACTTAATCGGGCATGTAAATATGTTTAATTGGATGTTGCGTTGTATGAAATGTGACTTATATTGATGTACATTACTTGAATGCTATAATGAGAAATTTAATACATGCTTGATATGGTGAAAAAGGTTTAAGTCCCGATTGAATATTGAATTCCGATGAATATATGCGCTTTCTCGAAATGAATAAGGTCCTGCATTTGTTGCGGACGAGATTTAGCTCAGACGAGTAACCCTATTGACCTTGTTATAGAAAGGATTTAGCTCGAATGGGTAATCTGGATATAATACCTCTTGAGTATATGTTATGATTAGGGTTTAGCCTGGACTGTTAATCCTGTTATATGATATCTGGCTCGAGAGTGTGTTCCTTGATTAAGTGCCCTAATGGGTACCCTTGAATAAGAAATTGACGAATTATTGAATCGTGCACCTCGCGTGTACTACTTGAGCGTCCATCAGAATTTCAATGATTCAACGGACATAAAACTCTTGACATGACATGAAAATTATGAGATGAAATGATAATGTCTTGAAAGAATATTGCATGATGAGCTCATCTATCCTTACTTGACGTATATGTAAACCTTGTGACTAACATGTTTGATTGAATGTATTTGTTTAGGCAATTTATCCAAATGGATGGAAAACATGATATTATATGCTTAGATTTAATAAATGGGATTGGTAAGTTTAGTTTCTGTTATACGAACTTACTAAGCATGTAATGCTTACTCTGTTTATTTTTCCCCTGTTTTATAGTGCTTAGAAGCTCGCGAAGGTTGGAGATCATTGGAGCATCGTCACATTATCAACTAGTTATTTTGGGTATATATATGGCAAAATGATTTTGGTATAATGGCATGTATAGGATTTATGATTTATGAAACGGCTTTGGCCCAGTGATATGATTTATGAAAAGGCTTCGGCCCAGTATATGCCGAGACTGAATTAGGGCTTAGGCCCATATTGCTACTATTTAAGGGTTAAGGCCCAGACTGTACTGTTACCGAATAGGGCTTTGGCCCAGATTGTACTGACACTGTGTTATTCACTGTTTGTTTTTTTGTTGGGGATTACACACTGAGTTTTCGTAAACTCACCCCGTTTCTAACTGTGCAGGTAATCCCTAAGCTTAGATGGTTTAGAGCTGCGAGGGACTCGGAGATGGCCACACTACTGTTTCTGTTTCTTTTAATTGCAATAAATAGCCGATTTATTTCTTTATAAGTTTTATCTTATTAATATTATTATTTGGTTTTGGGTTGTAATAAGGCCATTTTAATTATTTTCCTGGGATTATTTTATTTTATACCCTATATTTTTCTGATAACAATATGAGTTAGACCTAGGGCATGTTTCCAAAATGATAATTGTTTTCAAAATAGCGCAACGATACAATTAATTGGTTTATCAAAAATATCTACTTAAATGAATTCCAACTCGTTTTTCTCAAAACCTAACCTAGCACCAAAGTGTGGCAATGGTTGTGGGCATGTCTAGGATTGGATCCAATCAAGAGCTTGGTTGTAACACCCCATACCCGAGACCGTTGCCGGAGTCGGACACGAGGTGTTAACGGACTTAATTCACTTATTTGCACCGTCCATTTTAAAATTTCCAGACAAGCTGGCTAACTGCGTCACTGTCACCTTAAAAATCATATCTCAAGTTCCAAAACTCAAAAACCGGTTCCATAAATTTTTCCTAAAACTAGACTCATATTTACGACTACAAATTCTTTTTCTAGAATTTTTGGTCAAGCCAATTAGTACAGTTTATTAGTTAAAGTCTCCCCTATTACAGGGTTCGACTACTCTGACCTTCATGTATTACGACTTAGATATCTTCCTGTACAGGGCTTCAATACTTATGCCGTTTGTTTCTAAAGAAACTATACTCGAAAAGGAATCTGTACATATAGGGCATGACTTCTAATTATCTTTGGTTAATTTATAGTGAATTTCCAAAGTCAGAACAGGGGATCCAGAAATTACTCTGGCCCTATTTCACAAAAACTTAAACATCCCTTAAAATACGGCTCATATGATCGTTTCGTTTCTTCCATATGAAAATAGACTCATTAAGGTTCGATTAAATAATTTATTCGCTATTTAATTCCATTCCTACTATTTTTAGTGATTTTTCAAATTCACATCACTGCTGCTGTCAGCATCTATTTTTAGGGTAGACTATACCTATTTCATGATTTTCCATGGATCAACTAGAGTTTTGTCATACATAGCACCAAAATGATCGTGATTAACCATTCCAATGGCTAATCATTACCAACATTTCCATACCACTCAATGAACAACATACAAAATGATTATAATGCTATGGTCAAAATATATATAAGCCATTTTCGCATGGCTATCCAAATATATACATTACCGAAGGTACTTGACTAACAACAAAAGGGCAGTCCTATACATGCCATTTTCAGAGTTCAACTAAAAGAGTACCAAAAGGGCTTTGATAGTGTGGATGACTTCGACTTTGACACTCCCGAGTCCGATAGCTGACGAACCAAAATCTATAAAACAGAGAAACAAAGAAACGGAATAAGCATTTAATGCTTAGTAAGTTTTGAGTAATGAAATCATGCACAATTGAAGTATAGCATTCATATGACTAAATGGATAGTTTCATATACACATATTCTCAAAACGATACCTACTTCACATTTCCAACCCTTATATTCATACATAAGGTATTAACTTGACTAAAGGCCGGAAGCTTGTTAATCGATTGAGCGAATACTATTTAAAAGGAATCAATTATTCCAATGCATATACAAAACATACCTCATCGTTGGGATTTTACGAGCGTATTAATTGAAATTTTTACAGCAAGATCGCTCATTCCCAAACCAAGTACCTTCGGGATTTAGCCGGATATAGCTACTCACTCAAATGCCTTCGGGACTTAGCCTGGTTATAGTAACTCGCACAAATGCCTTCGGGACCTAGCCCAGATATAGTAACTCGCACAAATGCCTTCGGGACTTAGCCCGGATATAGTAACTCGCGCAAATGCCTTCGGGACTTAGCCCGAAATTAGTCACTAGCACAAATGCCTTCGGGACTTAGCCCGGTTATCATCCGAATATTCATGCACATATCAATAAATCGTGACGCATCTATATTTCATTTTCATAACTAGAATTCAAACACAAGTCACTTATCAAGCATTACCATTTTCGGCTACCCGTCACAGGTATAAACTAGTCACCTCAATATATAATTCAAGTTGAATCATTATATCTCCGTTTATTTGTTATGCTATATGTCATGACTTAATCAAATCATAAACTAAGTTCCATTACTCGAAATCTTACCTCGGATGCTGTCGAATGACTTCAACGACTATTCAATTACTTTTTCCTTCCCTTTATCGGATTTAGTTCCCCTTTGCTCTTGAGCTTAATTTAACAAATAAATTGATTTAATCATCTTGAAAATCGAGAGAAATTCAAGGTACTTAGTCCATATATATATTGGACATTAGAGTCATATGCATGAAATCATGAATCAAATTCAACATATTAGCTAATATTCTCCTTTAGCCGATTATCTAAGTCAAGATAGAATCATCAATATGCTTACCTATAGCCGAATACATGCAACACCAATCTATGTATGCATTCATGTGGTCGAGTATACATATTCCAATATGATATCATTTCCATTTCGTTTAACACTTAACATTTACCACATATCAATTAACCCATTTCTTTACTCATGTGGCCGATTATACTTTGTCATGCATACACATGATTAAGTTATTTAACACCTAACTCACATAGTCATAGTGTACAAAATCTTAAGGTCCACATATGAATACCCCCAAGTTCCCATGACTTAACCCCTAACCACATTTTTGCCGAGAATTCCTTGAATTTCTAATAGCATACACACATAAAATCAATTAACTTAAGCTACCTTTAAACTTTTACTTATCACCTCATGCCAAACCATCAAATGAACTAATTATAATTACATAGGTACTACCAAAGCCGAAACCTATGCATACTATTATTCCTTATGCCCAAACCAAAGACCACATTCGGCACTTTCATCCACCATTCTACCAAGCATGTAATATTCAAACACAACCAAACCCACATTCGACCCTAGCTCATAACAAGGTAGCCGATTCTTTTCCCTTAGTATCTAATGCTCACCTATGATTCTTTTTATAGTTCAAACACTCATCTATCATCATTCACCTAACTTTAACATGAAACAACAAAATTCACCATTTCTCATCCAAATAACATGAACAACAACCATTTCTTGAACATTTTTTCATGACCGATTGCTCATGTTACCAACAAGATTCAAAATTTGAACATGGGCTAACTAAGGGACTTAGTAACTAGCTTAATACATTCAACAATTCCAAAGGCTACCATGAATTACATACCTTATTCAAGACTAGAAGGAGTGGCCGAATATTTTACTTCCCCTTCCCCCTTCTTCTTAGCATTTTCGGCCAAGGATGTTAAAAGATGAACATTTTTTTCTTTGTTTTCTTCCTTCAATTCACGGCAATGGGGGAGCAACCTAGCTAATTTTTTTTGTTTCTCCTCCTACTAACCACTATTATTTTATTACCCATATTCTTTATTTTATTATTCCTAACATAAAACACTAACATAAAATGTTTATAATACATTTTAACCCATAGCATGGCCGGCCACCATCCTAAGTTTTGGGTAATTTGACATGCAAGGACAAACATTTTCTAACATGCATCAATAGGCCACTTTAACATTTGCCTAGCACATTTCTAAATTTTCTCACACAAGTCCTATTTAGCAAAATTCACTTACAATTAACAAAATTCAAACATGAAATTTTCACACATGCCTATATACATATAATAAGAATCAAATATAACGGTTAATTATTTTTATGACTCGGTTTTGTGGTCCCGAAACCACTTTTTGACTAGGGTCAATTTAGGGCTGTCACATTGGTACTTAAGCAGCCTTCATGGCTCACCTCCTCTGTTTCGGATACCTACCTGGTGCACAGCTTCCATTCACTTTATTAACTTAGCAAAGACTATCTTTTAAAACACTAAGAAAGACGTTGAAAGAGGCATGGGTTTTCTTAAAAAATTCAATGTGACATGTCGGATCCGGCCATAACGTCTAGGCCGGGTTTGGGGTGTGACATTTAGTGGTATCAGAGCCAGGTTACAAAACTCGGCTGGGGTATGGGTAGCAAAAAATTATTGTTGTTTTTTTTTTCGAAATTGGGGTTTGAAAAGGGTTTTTCTAAAAATTTTGTTTTGGAATTTATCAACAAAACTTGACTTGTTTCTGGAAAAATGTTATTGGAAGTGTGGCACACCGAGTCTCCGGCACCAAATCTGTAAGTTCTCTAACTCTGTTTACTGTTATAGATTGAAATGCTATATTGAGAAACCACTATAGATAGTAGCACTATACTGGAACTCTCTAGTTAGAGTAAACTGTAACGCTTGAATTTAGATTTAGTATTTATTTGGTGTGTGTTCTGGAAATGTAGAAATTGTTTGCATGTGAAATCTATCCGCTCCGATGGATAAATGTTTTGGGTGTATGTTAGTACTATTAGTATCAGAGTGCACAGCGGATGTGTGGTGGTGTAGTCTCAGAGTGGAAAATTTCGAGGACGAAATTTCTTTAAGGGGGTAGAATTGTAACGCCCCGAATTTGGGCCTAAAAGTATTGGGCCTTAAGTGCGGGTCCGTAAGGAGGTTGTATATAGGTATTTAATTGTGCAATGAAATGACACAATTAATGTCTGCTTTGGTGGTTAATGGCTTTGAGAAGTGTTAGAGAAATCTTGGGTTCAAACTTGGGCTTTAGCAAAAATTTTGGTTTAAGGTGAATCAAACCCTGGGTGTAGTAGGTAGGCCTTAAGAATATTGTTGGAGAAATTGTGACACAAAAAGCCTTGTGGCTTAGTGGCAAGTAGCGTGTGGAGCATCTGAGGGGAGGCATGGGTTCGAATCCCATGGCAAGCAAGGAGCATTTATTTTGCTAATAGGGGGCAGCAAGAGTTGGTGTTGAATTTAAACTCTGATGTTGGAGGGATCCCACATCGGGAAGCTAACATAAGAATGGATGCGAAGCTGGCTTTAAATAGAGGGAACCATGAGGAGAGTAAAGGTACCTTTCTTGGCTGATCCCTTTCGCTGTATGGCGTGTTCGTTTGGGTTGGGAGTCGGCTAAGAGTGCTCGGAGCGTGGATTAACTCCAGTCTCCTATCAGGTGTGTATTTCTCACTACTCTAGCTATAGGATGGCTACTTCAGGCCGCGATGGGCCGAAAGGGGCTATGTGGGCCCAATGGGCCTACAGGCCCAATTGGATAAGTTGTTTGATTGTGTAGTAAATATTCGATTAGGCTAGGTGAATCTCATATTTGTGGCCAGATTTGGGCTAAAAGGGCTACACGAGCGTGTGGGCTCATTTGGGCTGAGAATGGGCTTTAGGGCCATTCGTATTGTTATCCCTGTTTAGAATACTTTAGTTTACCAAATTACAAAAATGCGACTTGTAAAATTACCAAAGTACCCTCAATTTATAGAATTACTGTTTTACCCTTAATTTAAGAATTACTATTTTACCCTCGATTGTGAAATTACTAAAATACCCCTATAGGGTAGAATTACCAAAATACCCCTAGTTTGTAAAATTACCAAAATACCACTGGTTTGTGAAATTACCGAAATACCCTCAATTTGTAAAATTACCAAAATACCCTTGATTTACAAAATTACAGAAATACCCTTGACTTTCTAAAATTATAGAAATACCATTGGTTTACAAAATTACTGAAATACCCTTGGTTTGTAGATTTACCAAAACACCCTTGTAGGATGAAATGACTAAAATACCCCTAATAGGTAAAAAGACCGTAAAGCCCCTGTAGGGTAAAGTGACCGTAATACCCCTGTATGGTAAAATGACGAATATGCCTTTATGTTCCGTATGACTGATGTGCTTAGGATTTACATATATTGATATTGGATTAGTTAAGTTTGAGTGATAGGTGGTGGTTATCGTAGGTGATTGATTTTGGAAACGTTTCAACTTCAACCCATAACAGGTGTGTAATAACCCTCGCAGTAGCTTAGATTAATATTCGCCGAAAAGCCGAAATTCTAAAATTCTGACATTTCGAGAACTTGTGATTTTGCCTTTGCTTAAAGATGCGATAGATACGATATGATCGGTGTTTGGATCGATAGAGCAGGTAAGAGCGCAATTTTGTGCACGATGGTAAGTTGGGCCTTAATGGGCTGAAATCGGGCCCATTTGGGTAAAACTGATAGAAAATGGAATATGGAAAAGTTACATGTTAACACGGTTAGTACTATTGTAAAATTTGGATTAAGCAGGCTTAGTGGGCTAAATCAGCATTCGTAGGGCCCATTAGAGGTTTTGGGCCCAAAAGCCCGAATTTGATAAAGTGGGTGAAAGATCATTGTTTAAACACTCGAAAATATTGATAATTGTTAATGAACATGGAAAACCCTGATATTTGGTAAAATTACGAAATTACCCTTATAATATGAAAAATGACTATTTTGCCCTTGTAGGCAAGTGACTGGCTTGGACTGTGTGGTTGATGGATTTATTGTGAATATATGTTGGTGATATGAATGACTTGACTGTGATTGTTTGATTCAAATAGGGGCATGACATTCTGCATACATGACATGTTGCATGGGTTGGGTTTTATAAATGGAGGAAGTGCTAAAAGGGCTATGCCCCAGTTTACCGAAAAGGGCTTTGCCCCAGTTTATCAAAAAGGGCTTTGCCCTAGTTATTAAAAGAGGCTAGGCCTCCAGTTATATGATAAAGCAGCTATGCTGCCAGTGGAGAGTTTGGTTGGGTGGGTTGAGTTATTCCCCACATGGTGTGTTGGTTGGTATGGGTGGAGAGTAGCGGATGGTGGGTTGAGTAGTCTCCCCAAATGGGCTTGCATACATTCATTGATATTACATGAGATATTGAAATGGGCCTATGGGCCATACCGCTTACAGTAAAGGCTTCGGCCAGTGATATGATTTATGAAAAAGCTTCGGCCCAGTGATATGATTTATGAAAAGGCTTCGGCCGAGTATATGTCGAGACTGAATTAGGGCTTAGGCCCATATTGCTACTGTTTAAGGGCTAAGGCCCAGACTGTACTATTACTGAATAGGGCTTTGGCCCAAATTGTACTGGCATTGTGTTATTCACTGTTTGTTTTTTTGTTGGGGATTACACACTGAGTTTTCGTAAACTCACCCCGTTTCTAACTGTGCAGGTAATCCCTAAGCTTAGATGGTTTGGAGCTGCGAGGGACTCGGAGATGGCTACACTACTGTTTCTGTTTCTTTTAATTGCAATAAATAGCCGATTTATTTCTTTATAAGTTTTATCTTATTAATATTATTATTTGGTTTTGGGTTGTAATAAGGCCATTTTAATTATTTTTCTGGGATTATTTTATTTTATACCCTATATTTTTCTGATAACAATATGAGTTAGACCTAGGGCACGTTTCCAAAATGATAATTGTTTTCAAAATAGCGCAACGATACAATTAATTGGTTTATCAAAAATATCTACTTAAATGAATTCCAACTTGTTTTTCTCAAAACCTAACCTAGCACCAAAGTGTAGCAATGGTTGTGGGCATGTCTTGGATTGGATCCAATCAAGAGCTTGGTACTTAAGCAGCCTTCATGGCTCACCTCCTCTGTTTCGGATACCTACCTGGTGCACAGCTTCCATTCACTTTATTAACTTAGCAAAGACTATCTTTTAAAACACTAAGAAGGACGTTGAAAGAGGCATGGGTTTTCTTAAAAACTTCAATGTGACACGTCGAATCCGGCCATAACGTCTGGGCCGGGTTTGGGGTGTTACAAATTTACTCTTAGAAAGGGTCTATTCCTCCTCTGAATAAGAGCATTAACTCGAATCAATATCCTGGAATATTAAAACAAGAATTAAGAACACATAATTAAGAACAAGTCAAATATTTATCATACAATTCAGATAATAATAAAAAGATTTGTCCTAGGTTTCATTCCCTTTAGGTGTTTAGGGGGTTTAGTTCATAATTATAGAAGAAAACACCTCAGAAGAATAATGAATACAAAACATAAAGAAATCCAAAAACCCCTGAATGGAAATTGAAGGGAGATCTTCAATCTTGATGATGAATTCGGCTTCTGAGATGGACCAATCGACTTCCCTTGAGTAATTCCTTGCCTCCTGCTCTGCGTCTCTCCTTCCTAAGTGCCTCCTCAGATGTTTAAATAGGCTTTAGAATGCCTAAGTTCCCTTAAAATTGGCCTTTTCTGAATAGGGTTATACTTGGGCTCGGTAGGGACACGCCCGTGTACGATTACTCCAGCCCGTGGTCAAGGCTGTTGAATAGGCACGGGCGTGTAGTCTACCCGTGTAAGTCATGCTTCGATCCTGTCAAAGGGAGACGCCATGTGACATGCCCGTGTGAGGAAGTCCAGGCTGTATTGATTTCCCATGTGGGTCTATTTTCTCTGTTTTTGGCCCGTTTCTCTCTCTTTTTACTCTCCTATGCTCACCTAAGTATAAAACATGAAATTAAAGAATTAGAAGCATCGAATTCACCAGATCTAAGGAGAAACCATCCATTAATGTGCTAAGTATGGGATAAAAATATATATAAATTACGGTTTATCAAATACCCCTACACTTAAGCGTTTGCTTGTCCTCAAGCAAAATCCTCAACTCACAACCAAAATAAATTCTTCTCAATTATAATCCCTATCAATAATATCTCAAAATAATCCATAAGTAATCATACATTGAAAATTCAACTAAAAGTACATCAAAGTTTCAAACATTCCAAGTTGAGTATTTTATCATGAAAACATAGGTGTCTCCCCTTATCTAAGTGATTACATTTGATCAAAATATCACAGAGTTTAACATCCTCACTAAAGATTCACTCAAATCACTCAAGGTGTTTAAGGACATCAATTAAAGCACTCATTAGTCAATATGAAAAGTCATTACCATAGGTTTGCTTGAAAATCAAATCTCCACCACTATAAATTGAGCTGATACATAAATCAAAAAGGTCTTTTAGAAGGTTGTAACGTGGCTTTGGTTAGGGGGTGTGGTCACAAGCTGAAAGAAAAGGTTAGAATCGAGATTGAATTGAAAAATTGCCTAGCTAGAAAAATAACTAGTCATCAGTTGAATTCAAGCGAGCTTCTTCTCAAAATATGGAATTAACACTCAAGCTCAAAAATGATGAATTACTACTAATATGTATTAAAGTACACTTTTTTTTAAGATCTAGTCAAATAAAAAAGAACTTAATTATCACAACAAAGAATAAAAACATAGCTAAGCAATTATTTCAACTTAAATATCGACAAAAATAGGAGTCAAATTAGGGGATTTCAACAATAATAGGTTATGGGTTAATATTGAGGGTAAATCAATTAGTGGCTTATTAGGCTCAAAAGGGTTCACTAAGGGTTAATTATGAAGGTAGGTTTTTATGGAGTGAGTGGGTTAAACCTAAGTGCCTTTATCATCTCGACATATCAAATCAAGTGGTGTGGTCGTGACATGCATAATCAAGCAAGTTCTAGAATAACAAATCAAAACTGACACACTCATAATGAAAGTGAGAATGAAAGAAATAAAATATGCTCTAAAGGCTCAAGATCTCACAAAAATTATGGCTTTTTGATGTTCAAACTTGTGAATTTCAACTCAAGATAATACCTAAACTTAGGGAAACAACCTAAAAGTTTTTAATTATTCAAAAATCAACTTATCATGCTTGATTCCCTCATGTCTTAAAGTTTAAATAATCAATGCATAAATGCCTATGTTTTAATTCAAGACATATCAATAAAAATCATAAATTAATTCAAATTCATTCTAATAGTGATATGAGTGATTCACGTGAGAATAAGACAAAATTCAGAGATTTCTAATGATGATATGAAAGACCCCCCACACTTAAGATGTACATTGCCTTCAATGTACAAAGATAGATATATTGAAAAATATAAATAAATAATCATAAGATAGGGAGAGAAGTGAAACTTCTGGAATGATGAATGAACTCCTTGAATTGAAGTTATGGAGAATAATCGGCCAAGGCAATGATGAGAGTGGAGGAGGTTACTCCGGTGGTGATAGGGGTTCATTAGTCCATAAGTCCTGCGCCAAAAGAATATTATATCTAGTAGTAGCTATGGTCGTGGTCGAGCAGGACATGGCAGTCATGGAGAACCTTTCCCAGTGGAGTTTTTAGTTCCTATGCAATGATGAGATTTGGAGCTCTTTATAACTGTGATAGAATTAGGAACTTTTTAGGAAATATAAGGAAGCATAATTACTCGTAATGAAATAGCCGAAACTATAAAAATTGTAAAAATTATAAAAACTAAAATTAAAATAATAATAAAAGAAAATGAAATAAAAAGTACTTAAATAAGATAAATAAAGATAAAAGTGAAAATAAAAATAATAAATAAAAAGTTTTTAAATATCGTCATCGCCGGATGGTTTGCGAGGTGAGAGTGGCGATGAGATGTGGAAGTGCTGACAAATCTGGTGTAGAGTCGCATCAATGTGATCAAAGCGCTGAAAACATTGCCGCTCAAATCATGTAAGGTGCTCAGAGATGTTAGACAGTGAAGCTGTCGTATGAACTGGACGATGGATGGGTGGTGGCTGAGACGGTAGGTCCTCATGACATGGAGGGACATCATCAGTAATGCCCTCTAGGTCCTCCTCTTCGGTGGACTGGACGAGGTGGTACTGAGGAGGGTAGGTGCCACGTCGTTTCTTGATCATCCTCATATTTAGCATGCTCGAGATGCCCTGTGGGGACATCTGGCCGATGAGAGTGAAGGAGGATGATTGTGCTACTGTGTTGAGGAGCCCAAAGTGCTGAGCCAATCGAGTCACATATGACCCAATAGAGATGACCCCTCTCCTATGTCGCTCCGTCTAATGGAAGATGGCGAGGGCAATGAAGTAGGCAAGGTCGATGACGTGCCTGTTCGCCATGCTCTATGGGAAATAGGCGTCGTGAGTGTTGATGACATCGGTGTTCTCTCGCCGTCCCGTCAGAGTGTGGGCCAAGATGGCGTGTAGGTATCGCAGGGATGGGGCGAGGGCCGATGCCTTAGAGTGGCTAGGATCATAGGAGGACGAGGTAGGGATGAGGTCCTTCCAACACTTTGAGGGAGAGTAGTGGATGTGCCAGTGGAGGGTGTTAAGTTCATTGTCGTTCATGAACTCCTCTGTGTACAACCCTAGTGCAATCCCGAACTCATAGTTCCAGGAGGAACTTGAGGAATCTAAGTAAATATGACAAACTTTGACAAACCTCGAGTTCATAGACCGTTCCAGGATCGTTGAAGTTTGTCATGACGACTTGGAGATGGAAGGTCGAGCATAGTTCCATCGTGAACTCAAGGTATGTCGGCTCGATGATCTCAAAGAAGATCCCCCACGGTTCAGTCGTCAGGAGGGCTCGGACCGCGTCAGCCATCTGAATTTGTTCAAGTGCAGCCCAGTCAATGCAGCGGGCCAGACCTAGGGGTTAGGCCTATAATATCTGAAATAGCTCCTCATGGGGTCCCAAGGGGAACTCGAGGAAAGGGTGTCTAATCTCCGCGGTAGGACCCGAGGATGACGCTGCTCCTTTCCTTTTCTTCAAGGCGAGGACAACGCTTTTCATACTACGTGAGGATGACATTGTATAGCTATATTGAAAAGTCAAAGTTCAACCAATATGTCCCAAGAATAGCATGGAAAACCAAAACTAAATTGGAATATTTCATGAGACTCATGTACTAGATGAAGTAAACAAAACTAAAACAACTAAAGCAAATATATTAAGTTATTAAAATAGGACTATGAGAATAATGCTACGGGATTATCTAATACATGAGTGCATGTGGGTAAGCATAAAATCCATGGAAATGAGAAAAATGGATGAATGTAGTATGAAAAATGGCAGTATTCTTTAATGACAAGCATGAGTATTATTATTCTACTATGAATATTCACTTAAGATAGTCAAATGGATCAGAGAAATCATGAAGTAGGCAAAATATTTAAAGAAAATAGAGAGAAAAGAGTAAACAAATGCAAAAAGGAGAAGCTTGAGTCATCAGAAACAGTGTTGTAGGTGGCGCACGGGCGTGGCAGGTAGGCCGTGTGGAGTTGTAGCGGCTAGGGTTAGGGATTTTTGTGGAGGGGGATGATTAATAGTGAGGGGCTTATATAGATTTTGGGGCACATAGCCGTGGGGCACGCCCGTGTGTTTCACAATTTTTAAATTTAGGTACGTCTGACATTCTCTCCACACCTCTTGCTTCGTTCGCTTCTCCCACGCTCGTGTATGATAGCCCACGTCGGTGTTAGTTTGACAGTGTCGACCACGGGGGCTGGGCACCGGCGTGTTGAATACCCATGCTAAATTGACAGGTTCATCCATGGTTTCAAAACACAGACGTGGTGCACGCCCGTGTTGGTTTGGCAGTTTCGTCCAGAGCCTTATCACATGGCCGTGGCGACTTATTGCATTCCGTGTTGGGGAAATTTTTTGCCCTATTTTCACACGGCCATATCGCACGGCCGTGTCTTCTCCTATGGTGTGTGCATGGCCTAAGGCACGCCCGTGTGCCTGGTCGTGTGCATGGGAAAACCCTGTGTTTCAAGACTCAGTTAGTAGGTTAGATGTGAAAAACTAGAATTTAAATAAATCATTACTGTTAGTGCTCGAGTTGCCTCTCGAGAAACGCTTATTTATAGTCTAAGCTTGACTTACCTTTCTGGTGTGTGATCATGGTGGCTCGAAGAGTTTACACTCCTCATCCCTGCTATCAACTTTATCAATATAAGGTTTAAGACGAGTATTGTTTACCTTAAAAGTTTCGAATTTGGGGTGAGTTACCTCGACTGTACCATATGGGAAAATGCTGAGAACCGTGAGAGGAATTTATTCATTAGGTTCAGAAGTGGTAATGTGAGGATCTGCTGCATCTGATAGTACTTTGTCTCCAACCTTAAGTTGATTTGGTGATGTATTGAGCTCGTCCTAGCTCGGTTTCGATTTATCGGGTGTTCTCAATTTCTGTATCCGCCATTCATCTAGGTCTTTGATTTGTAGCCTTTATTCTTCATAGATAAGTCCTTTGTTATTGCTTGAACATGGCTCGTGTAGGTTTTTTGAACTTATTTCCTGCAAAGTAGGTTGTACCACATGGTCAGTTTTAGTAGAATAATTTATACAACCACCTTCAATTTTAGATGTGTTACTCGAATTATGAGCTTGAAGGGTGATTGTTTCGTCTCCCACACGAAATGTGAGTTCACCTGTGCCAACATCAATTATTGTTCTAGTGGTTGTTAAAAAGGGCCTCCCTAAAATTAAAGGAACGTTACTATCCTCTTCTATGTCTAGAACAATGAAATCAACTGGGAATATAAATTTGTCAATTTTAATGAGTACATCTTCAATAATCCCCCTAGGAAATCTGATTGTTTTATTGGCTAATTGAATACTCATCCTAGTTTGTTTGGGTTTCCCAAGACCTAGTTGTTTAAACAATTTGTAAGGCATGACATTGATACTAGCCCTTAAATCAGCCAAAGCATTATTAACATCTAGGTTACCAATTAAATAGGGAATCATAAAAATCCCTGGATCTTTTAATTTGTTGGGTAGCTTATTCTGGAGAATGGTTGAGCAAACTGCGTTCAGCTCTACATGCGATGCTTCATCTAACTTCCTTTTATTTGTTAAAAGCTCTTTTAAGAATTTGACTGCGTTTGGTATCTGCAAAAGACCTTCAATAAACGGTAAGTTAATATGTAATTTCTTTAAAAGTTTAAGGAATTTACCAAATTGTTCTTCTGTGTGGTCTTTCCTTATTGCGTTTGGGTATGGCACACGAGGTTTGTATTCTTTACGTATCTGTTTCTGGTCATTGTGGTCCACCTCACCCTTACCTTTACTTACCACAGTTTCTTGCCTCGGTTCTGGTTCAGGTGCAACTAACCCTTCCTCATCTTGAATGGTAATTGCATTGATTTGCTCCCTTGGGTTAGATTCAGTGTTACTTGGTTGGCTACCTTGTGGTCGTTCAAATATCAATTTAGCGAGCTGACCTATCTGAGTTTCGAGCCCTTGGATCGACGCTTGTTGATTTTTAAGTGTTGTGTCAGTATTCTGAAAATGAGTTTCTCACACTGAGATGAATTTTGTTAGCATCTTCTTAAGGTTCGACTTTTTCTCTTGTTGGTAGGGTGGTTGCTGGAAACCTGGAGGTGGTGGTGGTCGCTGATTCCCTTGGCCTCCCTATGAGAAATTTGGGTGGTTCCACTAACCTGCATTTTAGGTATTACTATAAGGATTATTTTGAGATCGAGAATTATTACCCATGTAATTTAACTACTCGTTCTCCATGTTGTGGCCATAGGGTGGGTAATCTGAAGTGCTTGATCCACCTCCACTTGTTTCGCACTGCATTACTGGGTGAACCTGTGAAGAACCAAGAAAACCGTCAATTTTTCTGTTTAAAAGTTCTACCTGATTAGAGAGCATGGTGACCGAATCGACGTTAAAAAGGCCAGTTGTTTCCATTGGCTTTGTCCTCATGACTTGCCACTGATAATTATTCAGTGACATCTCTTCTATAAATTCATAAGCATCTTCAGGTGTCTTATTATTGATGGTTCTGCCAGCGGTTGTGTCGATCATCTGTCGAGTCGAAGGATTTAGGCCATTATGAAACGTTTGAACCCGTAGCCAAAGTGGTAACCCATGGTGAGGGCGCATTCTCAAAAGGTCCTTGTATCTCTCCCATGCATCGTAGAGTGTTTCTAAATCCATCTGCACAAAATAAGAGATATCATTACGTAATTTGGCTATTTTAGCTGGCGAAATATATTTTAATAAATAATTTTCAGTCATTTGTTCCCAAGTAGTGATTAACCCTCTTGTTAACAAGTTCAACCATTGTTTAGCCTTATTCCTTAACGAAAAGGGAAACAATCAAAGGCGAATAGCATCAACAGAAACTCCATTGATTTTAAAAGTGTTGCAAAATTCTAAGAAGTTTGCCAAGTGAGCGTTGGGATCCTCATCCTACAAACCATCAAACTGAACAAACTGTTGGATCATTTGAATGATGTTAGATTTCAGTTCAAAATTATTGGCAGCAACAGCAGGCCTAACTATGCTCGATTCAATTCCTGTTAAAGAAGGTTTAGCATAATCATACATAGTACGTGGAGCAGGATTCTGATTACCAGCAATCACAGGAGGTAGCGGATTTTCTTGGTTTTCAACCATCTCGTCGGTTGTGGTTGAAATATCGTCCTCTTGCTCTTCCTCTGTGTATCTTAAGCTTCGCCTTATTTCTCTTCAGTTTCTGGGAACTGTGTGATCGATCTCACTATCAAACAGTAATGTCCTGACGGGTTTCTTCTGGTCATAAACTAGAAAAACCTGTCAGAAGAAAATAAATGAAGAATTAGAAAAGAAAATAAAAATTTAAATTGCAATAAAAGTATAATGGCTAAAGTAATAAAAATCGAGTGTTCCTAATATCCTAGTTCCCCGGCAACAGCGCCAAAAACTTGATACGTGATATTCATGACAAGTTTTAAATATTTATAATTAATCGTTCTTGAAACTAACTATTGTCATGATGAAGGCAAGTTTACCTATCGAACAGTAGTATAGCTTTAGCAAGACCGGATTGTCGAACCCAAAGGAACCAAGAGTACTAGTAATTACTTTCTTTTTATTATCTAGCCTAAAAATTAAGGGATTTTTTATCTAAATTAATTAACTAAACTAAGAGTGCACAGAGAGAAATTGGGGAAAAGCTTTTGGGAAAATTCGATTGATTAAGACAATACCCAAGGAAAAATCCACCTAGACTTCAATTGTTATTTGACTCTGAATCAGACGATTTATTCATTTGACTTGACCCGTAGAAATCCCTAGGTTATATTATTATCTCCCTCGAGACTAATAACGTCTAACCCTAGGTTGATTAATTCAAATCTCTTTCAAATTAACACCTAGTGTTGCATTAACTCGATCTATGGATCCCCTTATTAGGTCTCACCCTAATCAGACAAAATCTTATCACCCTATCTCTAGGCGTTCAATCAACTCCGCTTAATTATGACAAATTTACTCTTAGACAGGGTCTATTCCTCCTCTGAATAAGAGCATTAACTCGAATCAATATCCTGGAATATTAAAACAAGAATTAAGAACACATAATTAAGGACAAGTCAAATATTTATCATACATTTCAGATAATAATAAGATCTGTCTTTGGTTTCATTCCCCTTAGGTATTTAGGGGGTTTAGTTCATAATTATAGAAGAAAACACCTCAGAAGTATAATGAATACAAAACATAAAGAAAACCAAAAACCCCTGAATGGAAATAGAAGGGAGATCTTCAGTCTTGATGATGAATCCGGCTTTTGAGATGGACCAATCGGCTTCCCTTGAGTAATTCTTTGCCACCTACTCTGCGTCTCTCCTTCCTAAGTGCCTCTTCAGGTGTTTAAATAGGCTTTAGAATACCTAAAAGCCCTCAAAATTGGCCTTTTACGAATAGGGCTATACTTGGGCTCGGCAGGGACACGCTCGTGTGACACGCCCATGTGCGATCACTCCAGCCCTTGGTCAAGGCTGTTGAATAGGCACGGGCGTGTAGTCAATCCGTGTAAGTCGTGCTTTGATCCTGCCAAAGGGACACGGTCGTGTGACACGCCCGTGTGAGGAAGCCCAGGCCATGTTGATTTCCCATGTGGGTCCATTTTCTCCGCTTTCAGACCGTTTCTCGTTCTTTTTACTCTCCTACGCTCACCTAAGTATAAAACATGAAATTAAAGAATTAGGAGCATCGAATTCACCAAATCTAAGGAGAAACCATCCATAAATGTGCTAAGCATGGGATAAAAATATGTATAAATTACGGTTTATCAGTTACACGGGGTTGAACATAGCCTGTAGCGCAAGCATGTCCTAGGGTCACACGGGCATGTTCCTTGGACCACACGGGCGTGTGAACCCTGCACCTTGGAAAATTTTTGTAATTTCACGAAAAATTCTTAGAGTTCTCGATTAAGTCCTGACTCGATTCTAATGTTCGTATTGGGCCTTAAGGGTCCAATTAGGGGATGTTTTGAATGATCTCGATTAATGAATAATAATTTACATAAATTAATTGTAAAATTTCTAAAAGCTTCGGTAATACTCCGAAACCTTGTGCCGACGACGGATACGGGTTAGGGGTGTTACATTTATACAATTCACAAACACAACATTTAATTCAAGCATATAAATATACACAATTTAGTTACATGAACTTACCTCAACAATGTTCGTGTACGTAAAATCTACTAATCCTACATTTTCCTCTTTCCTTATTCTAGCTCCGAATTTGGTCTATCCGGATCTATACGAGTAAATTTTACATCAATTTATCACATTTCATACTCAAGTGGACTCAATTTGCATCCTAGGAAAAATTACCATTTGGCCCTTAACTTTTCCACAGATTTCTATTTTGTCCCTAGGCTCGAAAAAAGAAATTTATGCAATTTACCTGTAACAGCAGGATTTTGGTGCTAGTTAGAACAGTGGTTTTGGGACCACAAATTTGACTTATAAAAATTTAATTTTATTACATTTTTATAGTCTATAGTTTCACGGAATGATTTTGTGAAAATTTCGTTCGAAAATTTTGACATTTGGGCACTCAATTTAGTAAAAAGGACTAAATTGTAAAAAATGTAAAAGTTGAGTTCTACAAGTTAAAGGTGTCTAATTGCTATGAGATTTTAAATTAGAGGTCTTTATATGATAATTAGACCATTTGTTAAGTTAGTGGACAAAAATGGAAATGGTGAGATAAAATTTTAAAGTTCGGCAAAAAGGACATTTTAGTCATTTGGTAAATAAAAGAATAAAAAAGGAAAATAAAACCAAAATTTGTCCATCTTCTCCAAACCTTGGCCAAAAATTTGGAGACACCATAGCTAGGATTTTCTTCAACTTTCAAGCTTGATTGTAAGTACATCCTAACCCTTTTTAATTCTCTTTACGTTTTTGAAGTCGTTATCACTCGATTTTTCTATTTCTATCATTATTTTGAAGTAGGGTTCACATTTAAAAATTTACCCATGTGTGACATACATTTGTTTTTATGTTTAATGGTATAAAATGAAATTTGATGTGTAATAAACAACTTTTACTAAGTAATTTTTCATGAAAATACCTAAAAAGGACCTATTTGTAAAAAGATGTAAAATGGGTAGTAAAAATATGATTTGATGAAAAATTTGGGTTGATATGAGCATGTATATGGTTCTGCTGGGCTTTGGTAACGAAGAAATTGAATACATTTCATTTTACGAGCCTAGGGACTAATTTGTACAAATATGAAAATTTAAGGGCAAAAAGGTAATTTTTCCATAATGTGATGTTTGGACTGATTTGAGTAATTTGAATATTAAATAAGTTAAAATTTCTATTATAGATCAAGAAAAACAAAGTTTAGACCTTGACAGAGAAAAAATAAGGTGTTTGACGATTAGATCATTTTCTACTATTTTTGTACCGAGGTAAGTTCATATGTAAATAATGCATCGTTATTTATGCTTTAATTGCTTTAATATCGTATGGATTGTAATTTACTCTTTGAACATAATTGACAAAGTTCTACAAGTGAGAAAATCCCAATTGAACATTAGGAATAGTTAGGATACAAATGTCATGACATTAGGGTTAGTTGAGATTACGTGTAAGACCATATCTGGCATATGGAATTGAGATGAGACTTCCTGTAAGACCATAGCTGGGCTATTGGCATTGATATGAGATCCTATGTAAGACCACATCTGAGATATGACATTGGTATGGTACTATGAGTGTGAGATATCCCGAGTATCCTTTAGTATTCCAAGTGGTTCAACGAGAAACTTAACGGTAATGTTTAAGTTGTGAAAGATTATGGTATGTTGTGAAAGATTATGGTAAGTTGCAAGTTGGTACAGGTATGTACATAAAACCCATGCTTAATGAGCTCAATATGTGATAAACCCTTGGGGTGGTATGATTGAGTAAGTTATGATGTTAAAGTTTTAATAACATCTATGTTAAGTTTGATTATGAAAGTTTACAATGATATTTATGTTAATTTACTTCATGTTAAATTTATGCTAAAGTGTGTATGATGCCTGTTATTTGCATAGGAACTTACTAAGCTTTAAAGCTTACTCCCTTTTCTTTTTCCCTTGTCTTATACTGTCACCAAGCCAGCTCTGGGATCTAAGGCGGTCGGAGATCCATTCACACTATCAAATTATCATTTTGGGTACTTATGATTACAATATTTTGAGCTATGGCATGTACAGGGACTTGGTCGTTTTGTTATGTGTCATGTTTGATTTGGCCAAATGTGGTGGCTTTAATGGTTGATAATTAATTTTGTAAATGGCCATTGAAATTGGCTAATATTGGCTTAAGTATATATGCATGTGATGATGTTTTCTTGGATGTAAGAATTTGCATGGATTAAGTTGATAAGTAGGTGATGTTTGTATGTGTTAGATGGTTGCATGTAAATGATATATTGATATCATGTTTGTGGCTAAATTGGTTGTATGAATATGCTTGGATTGGTGTTGCTTGCTTGTTGTGTAGGTTGGTGCAAGTAAGGGTGGCAAAATGGCTTGGTAAAATAGCCTTATTTTTGTCCACATGGCTAGACACACGGGCATGTGTCTAGGCCGTGTATGACACATGACCTGTCCCATGGGTGTGTGATCCATCCATGTGTCCCTTGCATTTTGAATTTTAGTTTTGAATTGGCTACACGGGCAGAGAAACGGCCGTGTGTTTGAGCCGTGTGAAGGACATGGCCTAGGGACATGGGCGTGTGGGCGTGTGAAGTCTGTACCTATTTTATGAAAAATTATGAAAATTAAATCGCTCCACAACCTAAGCATACGGGCTTGTGACTTTGCCGTGTAACTTTAATTTGTTGATGACGTCATAAACAGAGAGTTACATGGGTTAGGGACACAGGCGTGTGTGACCACACGGCCTGCCCACACGGGCATGTCCCAAGCCACAAGGGCATGTGACCCTTGTTTTAGTGAAAAATTTTTTAAGTGTAGGAAAATTTCCTAAAGTTCTCGGTTTAGTTCCAAACCACTCTTAATGCAAGTTTTAGGCCTTGTAGGCTCGTTTTAAGGACTATGTGAATGTTTATGAAAAGTTTTAAATTTGAGTGGAAATTTATGTATCGATTTTGAATGTTTGTTTGAGTTTAAGTCCAGTAATGCCTCATACCCTGTTCTGGCATCGAATACAGGTAAGGGGTGTTACGTTTAGTGGTATCAGAGCTATAGTTTAGTCGATTCTTGGACTAACATAGCGTGTGTAAGAGTCTAGCTATACATGCCATAAATGAACTGCGATAGTGTGATGACTCCTAACTCCTGACAATTGTAAATTGTGTTTCATATAGTAATAGATCCCAATTAAGTTGAGGCTGAAGAAGTCGAAAGTTAAGCACCAGCTCCTCCACCCCCACCTATTCCTCGACCGGTTTCCGTAGCCTTACAAGGTATGGACTTTGTAAGAATGAATAAGACCCCGGTTGATAAAATCCGGAAGCATAGGGTCGAGGATTTCAGAGCTAATATAGATAATGATCCCGAGAAAGCCGAGTTTTGGCTCGAAAACTCTATCAGGATATTTTATGAGTTATCCTGCACACCGGGTGAATGTTTAAAGTGTGCTATCTCACTTCTGAGAGATTCTGCATACCCTTAGTGAAATACACTTGTATCTGTAGTTCTGAGAGAAAGAGTTACATGAGACTTCTTTTAGGAGGAGTTTTGAAAGAAGTATATTATCCAATGGTTGATCAACCAGAAACGTAAAGAATTTCTTGAGCTAAAACAGGGTTGTATGACTGTAACAGAGTATGAGTGAGAATTTTTCAGACTCACTGAGGCTATCATGTGCAAGAGATTTGAGGATGGATTGAATGAAAACATTCGTGTGTTAGTCGAGATCTTAGAGCTGAAAGAGTTTGTGGTGTTGGTTGAACGGGCTTGTAAGGCCAAGAATTGAACAAAAAGAAGAGGAAAGCTGATCTTGAAGCTAGAGACTCGAGGAAGAGACTTATGAGTAAGTCGTTACCATCTTAGTCCAAGAAGTCTAAAGAAATGTATTCTCGTTCGAATTTTTCAGCGGGGTATTCACATAGAGATCGTGGGAAAAAATATTCGAGTTTTAAAGCTCAAGCCACCTCAATGGTGAGTGTGGGAAATGTAAAGTCTAATAGACCCGAATGTCAGTAGTGTGACAGACGTCATCCCGGTGAATTAGAATGAATGACTGGGCTTGTTTTAAGTGTGTTTCTCAAGATCATTTTATCAGAGATTGCCAGGAGATGGCAGAGAAAGAGAAGTTCCAAAGTACAAGGCCTAGTAATACCGCTTCTAGAGGAAGGACCCTAAGGAATATTAGAAATGGAGCTAGTAGCAGAGGTGTGACTAAAGATATGGCCATGAGATCGGAAGCGAAAGCACCGGTGAGAGCCTATGCCATCCGTGCTCGTGAAGAAGTGACATCTCCCGATGTTATTACTGGTACTTTTTCTCTTTATGATACTGATGTTATTGCATTGATTGACCTTGGATCTACTCATTTGCATGTTTGTATGAATTTGCTAAATAATAAGAAATTGCCTGTCGAGTTTACCGAATTTGTGATTAAAGTGTCAAATTCTTTAGGCAAGCATGTTTTAGTTGATAAAGTATGTAAGGAATGTCCTTTGATGATTAGAGGTTACTGTTTTCTGCCTGACTTGATGTTACTGCCATTTGATGAGTTTGTTGTTATTTGGGGTTTGGATTGGATGACATTGCATGATGCTATAGTAAATTATAGACAGAAAGTTATTGAATTGAAATGTGAAAATGGTGAAATTCTTTGGGTTGAATCAGATGAATCAGATAGATTGCCTGTGGTGATTTCTTCGATGTCAGCTCAGAAATGTATAAGAAAAGGCTGTGAAGCTTATCTAGGTTATGTGCTGAATATAAAAGAGTTTGATTTGAAAATTGAATCAGTTTCGATAGTTTGTGAATATCTGGATGTGTTCCTGGAATAGTTTCCTAGGTTACCTCCAGTTAGAGAAGTTGAGTTTGGCATTGGGTTAGTCCGTGGTACTTCACCGATATCTATTGCTCCATATAGGATGGCTCTGACTGAATTAAAAGAATTGAAAGCTCAGTTGCAAGAATTAACAAATAAGGGATTCGCGACACCGAGTTATTCCCCATGGGGTGCTCCAGTGTTATTTGTAATGAAGAAAGACGGATCCATGAGATTGTGCATTGATTACCGATAGCTCAACAAGGTTACCATAAATAATAAGTATCCTTTACCAAGGGTTGATGACTTGTTTGTCCAGTTGAGAGGAGCAACCATGTTTTCAAAGATTGATTTGAGATTCGGCTACTATCAGTTACGAGTTAAAGAGTCAGATGTGCTGAAAACTGCTTTTAGAACAAGGTACGGGCACTATGAGTTTCTTGTTATGCCATTTGGATTAACTAATGCCCTTTTTGTTTTATGGACTTGATGAATAGAATTTTCCGACCAAATTTGGATAAGTTTGTAGTTATTTTTATTGATGACATACTGATTTATTCTCTTGATGAGACCAAGCATGCCGAGCATTTGAGAACTATTTTACAAACTTTGAGAGATAAATAGTTTCATGCTAAGTTCAGTAAAAGTGAGTTTTGGCTCAGAGAAGTGGGATTTTTGGGCCATATTGTCTCAGGTGATGGTATTCGGGTCGATCCAAGTAAAATTTTGGCAATTGTTGATTGGATCCTTGGTTTTAATAGTAGAATAGGAATTTGTTTTGTTTTTGAAGCTCAATTGTGGGGCAATCTTGACAGTGTGACTTTTGCACAAGGAAGAAGTCATGACAGAATTCTGATACAGAGTGACAACATGAAAGTTATTGGGAGCATTAATAAGTCCTTTTTGAAGGGACAAATTTTGCTTTAATAAGGCGCATTAATCAACTTTGAAGGAAGGAGGCTAAACAGGCCATTGATTATGTTCCTAGAGAAGATAACATGGAAGCTGATCGAATTACTAAGCTGGCTTTTGATAGAGAGGAAGGATTCTCGTTATATGTAGCTTCTCCTTTAGTTTCTTTCTAGTTTTTTTTTGTAACACTTCTTTTATTCACCACAAACAAAAGTGTACTTTTGTTTTATTTCACAAGCAACATTAAAAAATTGTCATGTGTAATTTTTTTACATATTTATTGTTTTTAGTATTTACTATGCCCTTAAAGGATACATGTTAACCCCTTAACCTTGTTTGTGGAATCTAAAAACTCCATTAGAAGTGTATCAAATATTTTTCCTATAATTTAATGAGTAATTATATGATACATCATTGTGGAGTTTTTCAGACTTTACAGGTAAACTCCACAAGCGGTTGAGCCCTTGATAAGTGTCACATTTATTTATATATGTGATTTTTTTATTTTTTTACTATACTTTATTGTCACGAGCCGTAGATCAAAACTCATGACGAATGCATAAAGAGTATCCTATGGGGTTTAATTGATTAAATGGGGGGCTCATAACTCGATTCGTGAAATATGTAGAGAAATCCATCTACTTGAAGCCTTGGTGGCCTAGTGAAACACTTGAAAATTAGGGTTGCCATGGTAAATATGTAAACTTATCTTAAAAGATGTGATATATTAGAAGTTTTGATTTTGTAATCTTAAAGGATTAAATAAATCCCTTGAGAATCTCAATTGTAGATAAGCTATAATCTTGACTGTCGATATAACTAAATATGCACCATTGGGTTTGATGGAGTTCAACTATAAATAAAGGCATTACCCTTATTTGTAATCTTTCATGCTAATTGAATACTACAGATAGTAGTTACTCAAACACTTGGCGTGCTTTTGCTTTCTTGTTGTTTTTTCTATTCTTACATTGCTCTTTTGTGCCTTAGAGAGTTTTATCTCAATTTTTCATTGTTTGAGAGTTAACTTAGACGGAATTGAATCCAAAAAATCGTTTAAAACTACATGGGCTATGAGATTAAAATTCTAACCCCGCGACACTATAAAGCTCTTGCCACATACTAAACCCATTTGTGAAATCTAAAAAACTTCACAAATAATGTATGAGACAATTTTCCATACTTTTATTGTACACCATATTAATATAAGAATGATATATATATACTAAAATTATATAAAGGATATTAATATTTAATTATTCTTTTTTTTTATCTTTAAGATTTTTTTTAAAAAAATCCACTTTAACTCAGATACCTCGCTCTCACTTTAATATATTCCTTAATGTTAAGGGTTTGTTTCACTTCAATAAATATAAGAGATTTTCAAATATTTTTAAAAAAATTAGGAAACATTAAAAGCTTATTTACCTGAAAAGTTTAAAAATAAATTTAAAAAATTAAAAATATATAAAAATTAAAAAATTAAGAAAATTTCACTAAAAATGTTTTACAAATTGAAAAATGGTTTTTGATTTTAATAAATTGACATCGATTTAAATCCATACAAACACAAAAATAATTTTAGATGAACTACACCACAAGTTACTCTAAAATAGAATCGTTTTTATTTTGGCCACTCTTTTTTTTTGTTAATTTAGTCATTCTAATTAAGATAATTGCTCAAATTGGTCGTTACTATTAAAAATTTTGCTAATCTACTAACGGATTGCTGACGTGACATTTTTTTTACTTTTTACTAAAGCTAAAGACGCTCTACAATTAGTTCAAAACTTTTTTTATGGTTTATTTGCAACATGAAGATTTCAATGATGACATCATCAATATTTGAATCCTCTTCGAGAAGGAGTCTAACGACGAGAATGACAAATTATGACAATGACCCATCCTTTTTTATGAGCCCGACCACCCTCTTTTGAAAGAAAATTTGAAACATCAAACCCTTATTCATAATGCTTCTGAAAGAAGTGATTAGGAGCATCAACATGATTGCCAGTGTGTGTTTCCAATTTGAACTTGGACACATTTGATATGAATCCGTTTTTAATGTTGGAAAGAAGCCAAATAAACTGACCAAGACCCTTCTTGGATCCAAAAGTTGGCAACTGAGAAGTGATTTTGGGAGTTATGTCAAATATTTTGCCACTACGATTAGTTGCTACAACACCATTGGAGAGGACGCTTAAAGTAAATATCCCTGCACAATGTTGCAGTTGGAGCTTGCTTTTGTCCACGGTGGAGTTGTAAGTTTCTAACAATGAAAAATCTGTATTTCTTGTCAACATATAGGATATTGAAGTCGATAGGACAATAAAGTAAGAGATCTATTATAATAAATAATTGTTTTCCTGCACAAGTAAATATGCAAATTATTTTCTGTCAAAACCCTTTTTTTATTAGAAAGAGGGTGGTTGGTAGGATGGCAATGAGGTGATCTGGGTTTTTGTTTATTCCGACCTTAATTTAAATTTTGACCAATTTTTCCCCACCCGATTCTTAAGAAAAATAACTACCTTGAATTCGAAAATTTAATAGGAGATCCAACTTCACCTCGATTCGATCTGAAATTAATTTAGGGTAAACTACATCCACGGTCACTCTAAAATAAGGTTTATTCTATTTTGATCACTTTAAGTTTTTTCAATTTAGTCACTCTAATGAAAATAATTGTTCGAATTAGTCACTATCATTAAAAATTTTGTTAATCCACTAATGGATGACTGATGTGACACTTTAGCTGATTAAGTGATTATGTGTCATTTCTTTTTTACTTTTGAATAAAGTTGGAAATCTCTTTATAATTAATCCAAAACACTTTATTTATTTATTGACAATATGAAGATTTACTTGCAAGAAATCCTTAACAATTTTTTTTTTAAAATCATCAAAAAATTCAAAACTTCATTCCCTCCTCAAAATAAAGTCAAGAGTACCAGAAATCAGATTGAGATATGAAACTGGCAAAAACGAGTGATTGTTTGTCTTATTTCTAGTATTCTAGACTCTAATCTTAAATTCTATTCTACTCTTGATTGTAATAGAATCCCTTCCATTATATTTTGGGTCCTCTGGTAAGACTTCCATTGCTAAATCTATTATTAACTCCTATCAAGAACAATGTTTTTATTGATTTGTATCTTTATTTGAAGTTACTTGTGGGGTTAAGGGAAGCTAGGTGTAACACCCTATACCCAACTCGATTTACCGGATCCAAATAAAGGATGTCACAATACTTACATATTTAACAAACAATTTTAAAACTGGCGAAGACCCTACCGAATATACCTCTTATTTATTTAGTATTTATTCTAAGTCAAAAGTTTTTGGCTGAAACATTTAATAATCACAACAGATTCTCAATACCATTATAAGTCAATACAACATAAATCTCTATTAAAAAAAGACTTAATCGTGGCATATAGTACTATTTTCTACTTGAAAACATTTTCCCAAATGTATCCTTTTTGTATGCGTAATATTGCTCCTCGAACTACCACCTAGGTGCATTCCTTGTTTGGTCCCTCCAGACACACTAGTTCAATACCAAGACCTTGCATTACAAATAGACACTCGTAAGTTTGACTGGACTTAGTGAATCCCAATTATCATTACCTTTACATGATACTATTGGAATCCTTGAATTAAGAACTATGGACTTCCTTTCTTACTTTTATTGATGCTTTTCGGATTTCTAGTGGATAACCATATGCCCATCTCTATCCCTAACCACCTTATACACATTCCGCTCAGTTGGCGGATCATAGGCTTCACTCTTTATTTCAGGCCCTATCTCACAAATCTTTCTTTTTTTTTGAATATAGAAGATGGATATATTCCTCAGAATGATAAACATGTAGATCCTATCCTTGGCGAATTCTTATACTGGCTCTAGCGTATTGTGAAGTCACTAGTCACCATACCTCTGATTCGATCTAGACAATTGAACTTGATCCGATGAATACCATATGTCTAATCATATAATAGAAGTCTAAATGACTCTGATACATAGTATGAGAATTTCCAGGATGGGCGGACACATATACCACCCCAAAGTTTCAGATATTCTAGGGACTCTATCTTGGCAGTTCACTAGAGCAGATTCATTAGTCGGTACACTATCATGATCTCATTCAAAAAATGCCTCAAAGACATACCCAAATCCCTCCACGAAGGTGAACTAACAACTCACCACCTAGGCATTACAGAATTTGTCATACAGACTTTTTATACAATATGCCTCAAAGATTTATCAGATGATTCACCACAGAGGTTTATCAGATAATTCACTACAAAGGCTTATTAGATGATTTGCCACAAAGGCTTATCAAATGATTCACCATAAAGGCTTATCAGATGATTCACCACTACAAAGGCTTATTAGATGATTTGCCACAAAGGCTTATTAGATAATTCACCACAAAGGCTTCACGTAAACTACCGTGTTTGACAATATGGATTTGTCTAAACTCAGCATCAACTAAGGTTTGGCCATCATCACCCATGGGACACACATAAAATCTAGTAGACAATTGCGGCTTATCTACCATTTCCAAAATATGCCATGTCCATTTTCTTTTCACATAATTGCTACACTAGACCTTTTCTCATGTTTACTGTATCTGTGGATGTCATCAAAACGCCATAACGAGATCCATTATCATATCACATACTTTCTCAACACTTTAGCCGGAACCCTCTTATAGCTAACCATACTTTATCATGCATCTCTCAGATAACTTAATAGACACATTTACACAGATTTCATTCATACTCTTAATAGAATCTTCCCTCCCAACACATGATTTCTCATACATGCTTACCATATATCGTTATTTTCATGTAGCACATCATACACGTCAGTACATATATATAAATGCTTCACAAGTAACATACATACATACTATGACTCTTCAAGAAGATATGCTTATCTATATGTGGAAAAATCATTCAAAGAATCATGAAAAACACGCAGGAGATAGGTTCAAAGACTCACCAAAGACTAACCTTTACCTCAGTCTAGAGCTTTTGTTTCGATCGTCTATCCTAAACCAGGAGTAACAGCTGCTTAAAATATCATAAAATTTCCATTAGAATCCCATTACAAATAGTTTGTGATCGTTTAACCGTATGTGACCCATAAGTAGGGCTTTCCACTCATATCCTACTATTCTTACACCCTTTGATATCCTTACTCTTAAATAATAGTAACATATAGTACTATAAGACTTACTAGAATGTTGAACCATCCACTGGATAAACTAATCTTAGCTCTATCTTAATGAAGAAGAATGGAACATTTTGGTTAAAAGGAAGCACCATAACGTAGACTAGAAAGAAAAGACACTAAAATGTCTACCCTCTTCACTAGATATAAACTCTCTGTCCTCTTACTGTGGACTTTGACAAGTGACAATGCTTACCTAACCCAATCTCCTAGTTTTCCCACAAAAATTTGGGGAAAGGTAAAGAAATTTCGATGAAGTTCTTCACTACTGTTTGACCAGTCATAGGTAGGGTCAAATCAGTCCAATTGACTCCCAACTAATTTCGCCATGAGGACCAACTTGGACAGTGCTCATGCAAATTGAGTATACTATACGTTAATAGTGACTCGCATACGGTGTGGTGTTAAAGATAATTAGGTCTCCTACAACTTCCTCAAACACTTGATAGGCTCTTTATGCTCAGCCAATACTTTGAGTGTATTCTTCCTTAGCCGTACTCTTTCTTTGCTTTAAGAGACCTTGTAGTTAAATACTTAGATATTGATAATAAGTGAATACTTTAACACTAGTATGCACCAATACTCAGACTCGCCATCAAGCTAACAGGGTGGCAGATTATGCTACCATAGTGCCAAATTAGTTTACATATTTACCTTACTCACCTTTTTGGATCCGCTGCTTTTGGGGTGTGACACTAGGAAAATGATGGTTAAGAATAATAAGAGGATTGTGCTTTTTGTTGATGAAGCTCATAGGTTTAATATGTCACAACAGGATTCTTTCTTTTCTATGATTGAATATGGAAGCATTGTGTTTATGGGGGCGACTACTGAGAACCCTTTGTTTCATTTTATCATGCCATTTTTGTCTAGGTGTAAGGTTCTTACATTGAATACTTTGAAACCCCATCATGTTGAAGCTCTTGTGAAGAGACCGAAATTTTATTTTATTTTTTGAATTTTTTGATAGGGATTTCATACATGTAAATATTTATGTTGCAAATATACTAAAAAATATTTTAGACTAATTATAAAGAGGTCTCTAGCTTTAGTCAAAAGTCAAAAGTCAAAAGAAAAACCATGTGTGAATCACTCAATGAGCTAATGTGCCATGTCAGCAATCCACTAGTATATTAATGGAATTTTTAACGATAACGACTAATTCAAATAATTATCTTAATTAAGGTGACTTAATTGACAAATAAAATTTAGAGTGATCAAAATATGACAAACCCTATTTTAGAGTGACCATGGGTATAGGATACTCTTTAATTTAATTGTTTTTGTTTTTATTTTGAAGCAAATAAGATTAAATTTTTTAAGCTTAGACTTAAAACTTAATATATTTATTCATTTTTTATTTATATATTTATTTGTCAAAAGCAGAACCTTAATATATGTATATATATTAGAGGGTATTTTTGTAAATATCACAAGGTGGGTGGATTTACCTTAAACCCTACCTGACTCAACTATTTTTCTAATTTCACTTGGATCGGCTCGCCACGAACCTAATTTTCCAAAAAATAAAAATCCAACCCTAACGTGTTGAAACCTGTTGGATTCGAGTTTTTTTTTGCCATCTTTAGTGGCCAGTGGTGTTATGCTGGTAGATGAGCTCATCGGAAAGGATGGAGTTATGGTGATGGTTTGTAATCCTTGTTTTTAGATTCCCTCTTTTTAACGAGGATTCAACATTGATACCCCCATTGAAATCTTTATGTTGCAAATAAACAAAAAAAGTGTTTTCGATTACTTACAGAGAGGTCCTTAGCTTTAGTCAAAAGTAAAAAAAGAGGAGATCATATGGAGATCATATGAAAAATAAACAATTTACTTACAGAGAGGTCCTTGCAAATAACCGAGTTCTTTTTTTTAGTCTATCTAAAATAAAATAGGAGATCATATGAAAAATGTAACCGATTCTTTCGTTTCCTTGGGTCACTGGCCATCCCATTAGTTGATTAGTAGAATTTTTAATGGTAGTAACCAATTTAAACAATTTATCTTAATTAGAGTGACTAAATTGAGCAAAAAAAATTAGAGTGATCAAAATAGAAACAACATTATTTTAGGGTGACTTGTGGTACAATTTACCTAATATTTTTTAAATATAGGAAAAATATGACATTTTCTACTATGTAGATGATTAAGAGATAATTATAGTAATAATGACATGACTAACTTAATTAAACTATGTTAATTAGCGAATAGTCATGGTATAAAAGCATAAGATAGTGGAAAAAATGCATCATTTTTCTCCCTTCACCATCTACCATTGTAGAAACAAAGAAAAACTTTCCAAGCTTTTGAAGAATTCAGCCAAGCAAAATTTAAGGTAATTAAGTCCATTTTTTCATGTTTTTTTTATAGATTTGGGATCATGGGAGCATGATTTAGCTAGCTCATGTACCAATTTGATAAATTGTTGAAGTTTTAGGTAGTTACCATTGTTGATAAATTGATGAGTTAGACTTGAAATTGATAGATTTTGAGCTTAGATTATGAAAATGACTAAATTGTAAAGTTAATTCAACTTTTTATTAACTTTATTACATTAGGGATCAAATTGAATAAATGTAAAACCTATCATGAAATTAGATTAGAAATAGAAGGTATAAGGTCCCTAATTAAAATATATGAAATCAGATTTTAATTTGAAGCTAGGAATTGAAAGTTATACTTATCCCGAGTTTAGGGATTAAATTGAATAAAATGTAAAATATGTGAGAAACCAAAGAATGGATTTATTTAGGATCATGCATCTCATGATATTGTGTAATAATGTTTGGTATTTATTTGGTAAATAAAATCCTTATATAGATCAATACTTGGATCAAAATGGAGTTAATAAAGGAAAAGCAAAAATTGTGAATTAGTCCTTGAAGGATTCACTCATTTTGTATTTTGAAAAGGCAAGTCTATATGGAACTTACTACCTTTCTTTGTGTCATATGTGTGTGCTTGTGTTTTTTCATTATAACTATGCTTGGACATGGCTTTGAATATTGATTATATTGGCATACATGGTTAGAAAATGAAATGGACTTAAATTAGATTGTTAATTGATATGAAATGGTACAGGGTATGAATATAAAAATGTGAATGATCACAGGGTATGATACGTAAATGTGGAATAGGGTATGAACATATGAAAATGATTATTATAAGGAATGGTAATGAATATATGTATAGATGATGCCCATGTGAACTTAGTAAAAGGATAAGATATGGTTGGAATGCTAATAGGGTCATATGTGCACTTGACAAGATATGTGATTGTACAAAGATTAAAATAGGTTATATTGTGATCCAATATCTGTTGCAAATTATCAAGTATTATATGTCTTTACAGAGACTTTAGTGTGGTGGAGAGACGTACTTGAAAATGTTTAGACATTTGATACCTATAGGCTTTACACTTCAGTGCCTTAGTATGATATAGTTTAAGCTCTTACGAGCTATCTGGTGTGGTGTGGTTCACCCATTTATCCAAGTCCGTTTGATTAGGATTCCATTAGGCGAAACATACTAATTGAAATTTGATACTTGAAAATGTAATGAAATGGATTCGACAAACTAATTTGATATAATAATGAAATGAATTGTGTAAAATGTGTATACTCTTATAGATTGATAATAAAATATGATATTGAAATGAACTATCTGGAATTGGTATGATCATACGGATTGATGATAGAATATGATATTTAAGACGAGTTTTTCTTATAGTGTCTAATGATCATGGATACTTATGCTCACCTTGTTGTTATTTTAAGTGGCATGTCCTAGCCAAATTTATGCCAAATTTTTGGTAGCTTGACCGTGCCTCAATGAGCGTGCACTGGGGCATAGAAATAAGCAATTAAATATGGAAATATTTGTGGTGTCTACAAGCGAACAGGTCAAATAGTAATATAGATTGTACAACGGAATACTGGAAGTACTCTAAGGATCGTACCTAAGGAATTGCTAAGTTGATGAAGTTATTACTAAATTAGTTATCCGAAAATAAGTACTAGTCTATTTGAGTCACGAATTAGTAGTGCAAAAACTAATTAAATTAAAACTAAACCTACAGTTAAAACTACTGGATCTTTCTATTCCTTGTTTAAACGATGTGAGCTACTTAGCCTAAAGTTGGTTGAATTACTAATTATCAATTAAGCCAATATTTACTTCAACTGAGTTATTTACCACCCTTAACGAAGAATATCTGACATCCTCCAGACGTACTAACATTTAGAGTGTGAATACTACAATAAAATAGAGAGTTATGAGGCGATATCCACAAGCATACTGATAAACCGTAATTTATACATATTTTTACCCCATTCTTAACACATTTTATGGATGATTTTTCCTTAGAATTGGTGAATTCAATGCTCCTAATGCCTTAATTTCATGTTTTATACATAGGTGAGCATAGGAGAGCGAAAGGAACGAGAAACGGGCCAAAAATGGAGAAAATGGGCCAACATACGAAATCAACACTGCCTGGACTTCCTCACACAGGCAAACCACATGGCCGTGTTAATTTGGCAAAATCGAAGCACGACTCACATGGGTAGAACACATGCCCGTGCCATTCTAACAGGTTTGAGCACAGCCTGAAGTATTCGCACACGAGCGTGTCACACAGGCATGTCCCTGCCGAGCCCAAGTTGAGTCCAATTCGAAAAAGGCTAATTTTGAGGGCTTTTAGGCATTCTAAAGCATATAAATACACCCTAAAGGAAGGGGAAAGGGGACAGAGAGAAAAGAAGGCATGGAACTACTCAAGGGAAGCCGATTGATCCATCTCAGAAGTCAGATTCACCATCAAGACTGAAGATCTACCCTCAATTTCCCTTCAGGAGTTTTGGGTTTTCTTTATGTTTTGTATTCATTATTCTTCTGAGATGTTTTCCTTTTTAGTTATGAACTAAATCCCCTAAATACCTAAGGGGAATGAAACCTAAAACGAATCTTGTTACTATTTTCTGAATTGTATGATAAATATTTAACTTGTTCTTAATTATGTGTTCTTAATTCTTGTTTTGATATCCTAGGATACTGATTCAAGATAAGCTCTTATTCAGAGGAGGAATAGACCCTGTCTAAGAGTACATTTGTCATAATTAAGCGGAGTTGATTGCGCGCCTAGAGATAGGGTGACAAGATTTTTCCGGATTAGGGTGAAACCTAATAAGGGGATCCATAGATCGAGTTAATGCAACCCTAGGGTGTTAATTAGAGAAAAGTCTCAATAATTCAATCTAGGGATTAGATGTTATTAGTCTTGAATAGGGATAATAACATAACTTAGGGATCTCTACGGAACAAGTTAAATGAATAAATCGTCCGATTCAGAGTCAGAATAACAAGTGAAGTCTAGGTGAAATCTTCCTTAGGTATTGTCTTAATTCAATCGTTTTTCCCCAATTCTATTTTCTATGAATTGTTAGTTTAGATAATTAGTTAGTTAAAACAAAACCCCCTTATTCTTAGGCTAGATAATAAAAAGACAGTCATTACTAGTAGTTTTAGTTCCTTTGGGTTCGATAATCCGGTCTTGCTAAAACTATACTACTGTTCGATAGGTACACTTGCCTACATCGTGATAATAGTTAGTTTCAAGAACGATTAGTTATAAATATATAAAACTTACCTGTCACGAAAATCGCGATCACATACAAGTCGAGTTGTAATATTTATTTTACAACGAAGTAGGTGAGTACTACTGGGATTGTACCCAAGAGAGGTGAGTAATAAATCAATTTTAATCTCAAAAATTAAAGATCTAATTAATACTTTAAGTCAGTTATAGTATAAGAGTAAAATAAGAAATATGTTTAGGGTTTGTAAAATAATAAAAATAACATTAAAAAAATTAAAGTTGCAAGAGATATAGATAAATAAAGTGAATCAAATCTGAGGATGGGTGATCAACTCACTTCGACAATCTCAATTAACTGTCATCTTCGGTTCCTCGTCAACCAACTAGTTACTACCCTAGTAACATCTTCCGATCTTCCACTAACATAACGAGTCAACAAGAACTACTCACCTTCCAAACTCACAGTCTAGACTAGCTTGGGGTAAAGGTGTTCACTAATGAGAAATACCAATTTTGGGTTAATTCCCACCTTGATGACTTCCCAAGGTTGCCAGGCCTAGGGTTTGTTTCTCGTTCTTTCTTTTCCAAACAATTAATCTGCTAAGTAACCCTACAAAATAGTTAAGAGATCATGTCTCCACTCGTTAATCCTCCATAGAAGGATTAGTTCCTCATGGCTTTAATAAACAACATGGAAAGAATGGAAGAATTGATCATGGGGAATAAAGCGTAACAGAGAGTTTAAAGAAGCCTAAATGATATTGATAATATGAATCCGCAGAAGTTGGTCTTGCTTTACAATTAGATCTCTTGAAGAAACAAATAAACAAGATTATGAAAGCTTAAGAGAAACAAGAAAAAAAAATCTAAAACCTAAGAAAAGAATATGAGCTAATGGAATGGCGTCTATAATGTGTGCTAGAGAGGTCTATTTATAGCCTTCAAGTAGTTGTCATCCTTAACCCTAGGTTAGCTTACGTTCTCGAGCTTTAAATTCAATTGTGTAGACCAAAACACCCCTACTTCGTGTTTTATTCTTGTAACACCCCTCACCCTTATCCAACGCCGGGACAGGGCTCGAGGCATTACCAGACTTAAACATTCATAAACATACAAAATCGGGTCACCAAATTTCACCCAAAATTAAAACTTTTCAAACATATGCATATCGTCTCTTATACAAGCGATCGAGGACTATAACATACATTAAGGCGGTTCAGGACAAAACCAAAAACATTCGGTAAACTTTGGGCAACTTAGTAAATTTCTAGCTTTGGAGTGCCACACGCCCGTGTAGGTGGGCCATATGGACTCCCACGCCCATGTGGCTTGGGGCACGCCCATGCCCTTAGCCCGTGGGCAACACTGACTTTTAAACACGACCATAGTGGACGCCCATGCTGCCTGTCCGTGTTCAATACTAACTTTGGGACATGGCTATGGGACACGCCCGTGTGACCTACCCGTGTCCTATACTAACTCAAAATTTTAAATACAGGGACACACGGACATAGCACACACCCATGGAAGGGAACCGTGTGTCACACATGGCCTAGACACACACCCGTGTGTCCAACCATGTGGACCCTAATAGGCTATTTTCAAGCCTCAAGTCACTCCTTTCTACTCCTTATACCATTATACTATGTTTACTAACTTATAAATTAAACATCCATGTTCAGGGCACTAACGACTTATTACTATATCACACATTTATTCCATAGCCATGACCACCTCAAATGGTCCTAAGGCACTCACCATGTACATATACCATATACTTCTTATACATAGTGAACAAGCATAATCACATACCCACATCACAAGACATTTACACATATCATGGATGAATAGGCTTACAAGCCAAAATCATTATAATCCAATACATTTGGATAATCACAACGACATCGATCATAGAAAAACTAAGTCCCTATACATGCCACTCCTTTGTACACGTTTAACATATACATGTCAATACTCCAAGGGTAAAGGCTCGATAGTGTGACGTTGCCTCTAACGATCTCCAACCCCAAGCTGACCTGTCAAAACTAAAAGAAATGGAAAAGGGGAGTAAGCTTTACGCTTAGTAAGTCCATATGAAAATAATAAGCATTACAATAACAGGTTTCCTTAGGTAAAACATCTATAATTAAGCTTTTATTCATATTCTGGTCAAGCTGTCTACTCGACTCATAGTCAATAAATAATTCATAACTTGAGCTACGGAACTCCGAATTAATATCTGTAAATTTTTCCAAAAACTATACTCCTTTATCTTCGTATCATAAAATTTTCAGAATTTTTGGTCTAGCCAATAAGTACAGTTTATTATTCAAAGTCTCCCCTGTTTCACAGTTTGACGGCTTCAACCTTTTTCACTAAAATTTATTTATCTCCTAGTACGAGACTTAGATAATGTTCCTGTCTCTTTATCCTGAAAGTATACTCATTAATGATTTCACTCATATAAATTTTAACTCATAATTATTATTGTACAATTTCTAGTGATTTTCCAAAGTCGAGACAGGGGAGTCTAGAATCCCTCCGCTATGTCTCACAAGAATTCAAATATCTCATGATACAAAATTGTTTTGCTTTCACCATTTCCTTTATGTGAAACTAGACTCATTAAGATTTAATTACATATTTTATTCAGTCTTTAATTCAATTTCCACAATTTTTAGTGGATTTTCAAATTCTAACCAATGCTTCTGTACCAAATCTGTCCTAGTGCAGCAAGATAATAACTATCACAATTTGTCATAGAAATTATTCTCATAAACATCATTCATTCATTTGCACCATTGTCATAAGTCCATTTCATTTTACATGTCAAGCATGTGTTCATGGGTTTCGAGTACTTACCTGTGCTATCATTTAGCACCGTACTCATCCAAACATGACAACTCACATGCATCATAATATTATCATATAACATACATTATGTATCATGGCAAGAGCCTTTTATTTCATTTCTCATATTAATCTCGTTGAATTTCTCGGAATCTCGATGGATATCCCATTCACCGTCAATTCATACAAGTGATCATTTCATGTGCGCACTCTCGCGAACCTCACATCTTACGACGGGATTACCAGTCCAGGCTAAATCCCCCGTAATATAAACTCATGGAGTGATGTCGAGATTACCAGTCCAGACTAAATCCCTTGGAACGACAAGCACTCTCAATGAGCTCGGATCTGAATTACCAATCCAGGCTAAATTCAGACCCCAATTAGATTACCTATCCAGGCTAAATCCTTAATACACACATATTCTTCGGTAGGCTCGATCACTTAAGGAACACCCGTCCGGGCTAGATCCTTTCTATATTTGAGATCAACGGATCACCCGTCCAGGCTAAATCCTTTTCTGCAACACATGCAGGATCTCAAGTCATGTACGCCATGGTTTATCCATCGAATTTCCCTTTTTATTCAACCGAGAATTTTCTCTTTTCATCAAGTATCTCATTATGCATAGCTGCTCATGCCATGTACATCTAATTCAACACATTTCCATGTTTATTTAGACATTAGTCCATAAGATAAACATGGTATTACATGTAATTATAATTTGACATTTATTACAATATATAATCTTCATATCAACTAAACAAATATCCATCACACAATATTAACACATCAATTTAAGTTCAAGTATGAAGAATAATATTATTGCATTATCATTGACATATGAACTTACCTTGGTTTCGAGTACTACTATTTATTTCGAGTTTGTGCTTAACCTCGTTCTAAGTCTGAATCTTGTTTTCCTTGATCTATAATATCACATTTAGCCTACTAATTAGTCACATTATTCATATGGGTCCAAAAATCATATTTTTACAAATTTGCATTTTGGCCCCTAAACTTTTACATATTTGTACTTTTGCCCCTATGCTTGGAAATTAAACTTCATCCTATTTTCTTATGTTTTATGACATGCTGATCATTTTTCATAACTATGACAGCCCCCAATTTCCACTAAATCACCCATTTATGACCAATTTTACAACTTTTACAAAACGGTCCTTTCAGACGTTTTCATCGAAAACCGCTTAGTAAAAGTCGTTTATTAAACACCCAACACTCATTTTATACCATTATACATCAAAATGCGTGCATATTACTCATGGGTAAATTTTTAAACATAAACCCTAGCTCAAAATAATGGTAGAAACAGCTAGAACATGTTACCGGGATTTTAAAAATATAAAGAACTTTAAAAACGGGGCTCGGGATCACTTACAAATGAGCTTGGAAGCTTAAACCAAACCCTAACCATGGCTTCCATGGGGGTTTCAGCTGGTACATGGAGAAGATGACCAAATTTCGGCTATTTTGGCTTTTTAATTCTTTTAATTATTGGTTTACCAAAATGCCCCTAATTGAAAAATATTTTATTACACCCATTTCATGTCTATTTTTTCCCAAAAATTAACTAATGGTCTAATTACCATTTAAGGACCTCCCATTTAAAATTTCATAACAATTTGATACCTCTAACATGTAGAACTCAACTTGTACTTTTTACAATTTAGTCATTTTGACCAAATTGAGTGCCCAAACGTCAAAATTTTCGAACGAAATTTTCATGAAATCATTCCGTGAAATCGTAGACCATAAAAATATAATAAAAATAAATTTTCTTACGTCAAATTTGTGGTCTCGAAACCACTGTTTCGACTAGGCCCTAATTCGGGATGTTACAATTCTCGTCACAGAGTCGATGTCGCAACTCACCAAGACTTGTGTCATGACATAGCAACCAATATGCTCCTCTACAACCATCTTTAGAGGTATGTTGCGGCATTGAAGGCAGTTTCTCGCTTTCTCTATTTTGCTCTCTATGTTGCGATGTTGGATCTCCCGTGTTGCAACATAGCATCCAGTATTGGCCCGAAATGCCTTATAATGGTCTCTTGAACACTCATGAAGTACATTAGTTCTCCCTTAGGCCTCATTCGACCCTTAAGGTAAATAAAAGACTTGATTTGAATATTTTATTAAATGTTCATAAAACTAAGGAAACTTAATTAAAACATAATGAGAATGCTTATATTTAAGCTCTGTAAATATGAAAACTAGTTTAATCTATTACACCGAATTATGGCAGATTAATACCCTTTCGATCTCATTGCTTAGCACAAGCTTACTAACGACTTATACAATAGAATACCCTTTCAGCCATATCTATATAATTGTTCTACTAGAGTCGTCAATCCTAGTATATTGAGAACTATAACAGAATTGAACAAATACCCAATTTCAGATATTGATAATAGCACAAATTTTATTCTCATCTTGATACAAACATTCAATTAATTAAATTAACAAAATAGATATAAATAAAGAGAATAAATAAGAGAATGCTTATTAATAAATAACGACGATCGTGCACGTCCGAAACATTCTACGCTCGCAACGAATAAACTTCAGAATAGAATCTCCAATTAAGAAATCACCAAAGTAAAAACCTAATTTTCTAAAAGTGAAATTGAAATCTTTGTAAAAGTCCCTTCCAATCAGATTATATTGTTATTTATATAGGAAAAAACCAAAAGACTAAATTTCCCTTTTGTTTATAATAACAAATAGGGCTTTAAGTTGGAAAAAAGACCCATGATTGCCATTAAAATAGTAGCCGACATGTATGAATTATTGCTTTTGTCTTCAATGACATGACACTTAGATTCCAATGTTGCATCATTCAGTCTCGATGTCATTACATTCAATTCTAATGTCACAACATCCAATTCAAATGTCACGACATCCAACTCCAATGTTGCAACATTCATGAAATCTTCGTCTCAGAAGTTTGTTCTTGAATCTATCTTCAATGTTCCAACTTCCATTGCCTAATGTTGTGGCATTGGCAACAGTTTAATCCAAAACTTTCATCTTTAACTCCCGACCCGTCCTATATAACCACATAACCTTATTTAGATATCAAATACCATAAAATCTACTAAAAAGTATGCTTTGACTACTTAGAATGTAAAAGCATAAATTATTATTAAAATGACTTGATTTTACTATCAAACAAGCTAAAATTAGACAACAAGTGATACAAATAACATGATTTCTCGTGGCAGATCATAGCTAACATGCTTATGTATTATCTAGGTAAGCATAGTATTTTCCATTTAAAGTTACTAAGCATTTGTATGCTTACTCTAGTTGTTTCTCCTACTTGTAGATCTTCTCTTGCAAAACATGTTGAGCCCAATCAGCATGAAGCACACATTATCATCAAGATGGTAAAATTATTAATTTTGAGTCTAAATATTGTGGTATGTATATAAGGGCATCTTGGTATGAAAATAGTCATTTTTGAGTGGATAGTTGTGTGGTAATTGTTGCTATGATTGAACTTGTATTTTAAGCTTAGCATATGACCTATTTGATGCTTTGTTTTGGTCATGTTGATGCTATTAGGTGTGATGATCTTGAACTTGCATATGTTTGATATGTTAAAGGTTGTAAAGTGAGATAGTTAGGTAAGATAAGTTGATAAACGGTTTGAAAATGGTTATGTTTTCTATCATGAGTTTTTATGCCATTGGAATATTTATTTTCAAAGGTCTTATTAACTTGAATTGGTATGAATTGACATGAACTGGTATTGGTAGAATTGGCATATGCATCAATGAAATGAAAGGTATTGGTTGGAAGTATGAAATGTGTATTAAATGTGATTTTTTCCAAAATAGGGGTAACGTCGCGACCATAGGTCCCCAACATCACGACATAGATTTTACAGTGAGTGACACTGCAAGATCAAGATTTTGAAAGTCATGGCATAATGCTCCAACGGACGATGTCGCGATGAGAAAACTTTGATGTCGCAATGTCAACTTGAAGGTTTGTGAAAACTTGTAATAGCCCAAAATTGGGTTTAGTTGGAACAGAGGTTTTGGGACCACAAACTCCGAGATAGAAATAATTATTTTATGATTATTTTGAGGTCTATGATATGATTGCATGATTGTGTGAAAATTTCGTGAAGAAATTCTATGCATAAAGTGCTTAATTTGAAGTTAGGGACTAAATTGAATAAGTTGCAAAACTTGAATTCTAGAAGTTTCTAGTATGAAATTGCTTTGAAATATTAATTAGGAGGGCTTAAATAGCAATTTTTCCAATTTTTAAGTTATGGACAAAAATTGGACATGGATGGAATTTTTGAAAGTTTAGTAAGGAAGGGCATTTTGGTCATTTGGTAATTAAAAGAAATAAAAAGGGAAAATAAAGCCAAAATTGACTCATCTTTTTCATGGAGGCCGAAATTAGCATGGGGGAAGCCATGGCTAGGGTTTTCAAGCTTTCCAAGCACAATAGAAAGTCCGTTCTAACCCCGTTTTTCAAGTTCTTTACATTTTTAGAATCCCAGTAATTTGATTAAGCTTATTCTAGCAATAATTTAAGCTGGGGTTCATATTTAGAAAAATACCCATAGGTGAAATGTGTTTATTTTGATGTTTTATGATATAATATGAGGTTTTAAATTATGTTAGACAACTTGTGCTACTCGGTTTTGAGTGAAAACGAGTAAAATGGCTTAATCGGTAAAAATACCTAATAGTCATAAGTATATGTTAGAGTGAGAATTTGATGTTGCCATAGAAGGGAAAAGTGATCAGCATGTCATAAAACATAAGAATAAGGGATGAAATTTAATTCCTGAGCCTAGGGGCAAAAGTGTAAATATGCAAAAGTTTAGGGGCAAAATTGTAATTTTTCCAAAGTTTGAGTTAAGGACTGTTTTGAATAGTACATTAATTAAATAAGTAAAATATGATGTTTTAGATCCCGAAAAATGAGATTTGAACCTAGAATGAGAGAAAAATCGAAAATTGGAAAAGTAGGTAAAATGGCCGTTTTAGTATTGAGGTAAGTTCATATGTATAATAAGCATTAATTTATGCATGTTTCAATGTAAAATTGATATATTTACTATAATTGCCGAGGTGTTGAAAGTATGTAAGTTGGTGTGATAATAATACAGCAATAATGCTGTAATTTATATTTGAAAGTTAAATTTAGTGAATTAATTGAATTATGTTAAATTAAATGTTTATGGTGCCCAGTTTATGAATTGATTTAAAAATATGTCTATGGTACATGAAGTGCATTGAATTATCATACATAAATGTGATTTCTATGATTATGGATATTATGGGAAATTGTAAGTTCATATGATTTTTAATAAGGCAATGTGTAATTTAATGTTATTGCATTGATATTAAATGAGATGTAAGTTTATATGTAAGTAACACATCAATTTTACTTGTATTATGATATTTTATAATAATATTGGAAATATGCTTGTTGATAATTACTTGATTGGTGAAATTGTTGGAAAAGAGAGAGAAATCCCGGTTGAACCTTCGGAAAGATTGGATGATACAGATGGTATGTAGCTAGGTCACATGTATGGTGCTGAGTGCACATCATGTGTACAAGAGAGCTACAAGACATTATGATGTAGCTAGGTCGCATGGGTGGTACTATGTGTACACCATGTAGACAAGAGAGCTACGGGATATATGTAGCTAGGTCGCATGCGTGGTTCCAGGTGAAGGACACCATGTAGACAAGAGAGCTACGAGATAAACTGGCTAGGTCACATGGGTGGTACTAAGTGTTCACCATGTGTACAAGAGAGCCGAACTATATGATGGGTGGAGCTATGTGCTGAAACCACCAAGTATCGAGGATTGATCCGAAGTGTTCAACGGGAGACTCTCTATGTATTGCTTTGTGAGTTTTGTGATGAATAAGTGCAGGAACTTGGTTATGTGAATGATGTGTACATTAAGTGAACGGGATGTGGTAAGGTTATAAACAAGTATGTTATACGTGAGGATGATTTTATGGTGACCTTGTGATCATGGGCCTATACTTGTGATGTATGAAATGTGATGAAAATGATTTGTGATATGTATGTTAAAATGAGGTTAATACAAAGAAAGTGTGAAAGAGTGAATTAGCAATAAAATTGTTTTGGACAGTAGCAGTAACGTGACTTTGAAAAATCACCAAAAATAGTATAAATTGAATCAGAGACTGAATGAGATATCAAATTAAGTCTTAATGAGTCTATTTTCATATAAAATAAAAATAGCAAGCAAAGGAGTTCTATATTTTGAGATATTTATGTTTTTGTGAGACTAGTTCAGAATGATTACGTGATCCCCTGTTTTGACTTTGGAAAATCACAAAAATTTGGAGAAAAATAATTAGAGGCTCAAACTTATATTTTTAAAATCCTTAATGAGTATATTTTCAATATAAATCAACAATAACATTACCCGAGTTCTGTACTGTGAGATAATTAATTTTTAGTGAAGAAAGGTCAGAACTGTCAGAAAGTGAAACAGGGGAAAATTTAATGAATAAACTGTACTAATTGACTAAACTAAAAATTATGAAAATTTTATTATGGAAAGATATGTAAGTATAGTTTTAGGGGAAATTTACGGATCTTAATTTTGAGCTCTGTAGCTCGAATTATAAATAAGTAAGTGACTATGACTCGTGTGGACAGTTTGATGTGAGCATTTATTAGTAAATTGTGAAATCGTACTTACAAGAATGCTATATACATTAAGGATGTGGAATGGAGAGGAGGAGGAGGAAAATAAATATATGTGGAATACATGGAAACTATGGTATATGAAATATTGATATAATGAAATAAATGATGTGTTTATAAGAAAACAGAAAGAGAATGATATGTACCATGACATGTATATATATATATATATATATATATGACTAGTCTAATGTAATGCTTGTTGGGTATGGAGTTGAATTGAAATGTTTCAGGCAAACATGTTATTCTGCGCATATGAGTTGTGGTATTTTATAAAGATATGATCTAGCTTTAAATATGAATGCTTGATGATTAAGCTGAAGATATTTGGTAAGATGATAATCTTAGTATAAATGTATAAGTGTGTAAGAGATTAAGGTTGACCAAAGCTTGGAAAATAGCCTAGGTATATTCTATACAGGCAGAGACACGACCATGTGTCTCAGTCGTGTATGGAACATGACTTTGGTACACGGGCGTGTGGAGCCTTAAAGCATGAATTTCCAAGATTTTTGTAAGTTCTCGGTTTAGTCCCAAACCCTTTTTAAAGTATGTTTTGGGCTCCATAGACTTAAATAAGGGACTATGTGTAAGTGAATGAACGTTTTGAAAAATGAATGAAATTTTATGGCCTGTATTTTAGTTTAATGTTTGTATGTTTGTCCAGTAATGCCTCGTACCTTATCCCGGCCTCGGGTACGGGTAAGGGGTGTTACAAAACTTTTCAATTAAGGCCTTAATTGACCTCGATTTAATAAAATAGCTTTCATAAGTTCATATAAGACCTGAGAATGATTTTATGTCATATCGAAATTATTTTTATACAAGTTAGCATGTTGTATTAATTGAAATGTATTGAAATTTGCTATAATTGTTCTGACAATGAATGTAGCATCATGTAGCTCGAACCTGACGATTGAATCAAGGAAGGTATGTTACTTTAATGGTATCAAAGTTACGATTCAGTTGTTCTAAGACTGAATCGTAATACATGTCAAGTCTAGAAATTCATGCCACAATAGTCTGTGATATTGTGATGCATCCTGATCCAAATTGGCTTTGATTATAAATATAGGTTATCTATGTTGGCTAATTTAAATCAAGTCATAAATGATGAAGTAGAAAGTAATGCTCCTGCCACTGATCAGGGGGCTCAAAGTTTGCCTGCTCCACAAAGGCTAGGAGGTGAGCCTAAATATGTCTTTACGTACATGATGAACCAATATTTCAATCAGCTTATTGCAAGCCACCCTTTAGTTCCCTAGCAACAAATGTAAATTCCCGAATTAAGGTCTAGTCAGAACAGTAGTTGTGAGACCACAAATTTGAATTAGAAATAATTATTTTATGATTATTTGATGGTTCATGATATAATTTTATGCTTGTGTGAAATTTTCATGAAGAAATTATATGCCTAAGGTGTCCAATTTGACTTTAAGGACTAAATTGAATAAGTTGTAAAACTTGTGTTCTAGAAGCTTCAAGCATGAAATTGCATTGGATCCTTAATTAGAGGCCCTTAAGTAGCAATTTGACCAAGTTCTACATTGTTGGACAAAAATGGGCATGAATAAGAAAAACTAGAAAGAAGGTCTTAAGGGCATTTTTTTCATTTGGTAAATAAAAGAATAAAAAGGGAAAAATGAAGTCAAAAATTGTGTCCATCTTCCTCCTAGTGTGCCAAAATTTGCAAGGGTTCCATAGCTAGGGTTTTCAACTTTTCAAGCTTGATTGTATATGCCCCAAAGCCCCGTTTTTTATGTTCTTTACATTTTTGAAATCCTTGAAGCATGATCTACCCATTTCTAGCCATATTTTGAAGTAGGGTTCATGTATGAAATTTGACCCATGTGTTCCATGTTTGTATTTTGATGATTAATGGAAGATTATGAAAGTTTGACGTGTGATGAACATCATTTACTAAGTGATTTTTAGTGAAATCATCTAAAAAGGACTTGTTTGTAAAAGGTGTAAAAATGGGTAGTACAAATGTGAAATAAAGGAAAATTTGGACTAATATGAGCGTGGTATAGGTTTGGCTAGGCTTAAGTAACCAAGAAAATACATGCATTTCATTTTACGAGCTTAGGGACTAAAGTGTAAATAAGTGAAAAGTTAGGGGTAAAAAGGTAGTTTTACCAAAGTATGAATTATGGGTCAATTCAAGCAATGCGTATATTAAACAAATTAAATTTGACATTATAGATCAAGAAAAACGTGATTTAGGTCTTGATCGGGGGAAAAACAAAGTTTATGATGATTAGGCTTGTTTCTATCATTTTGTACCGATGAAAGTTCATTTGCAAACTATGCAACATGTACCATACTTTAAATGCTTTAATATTGCCTAAATGGTAAGTATATATATGATTAATGTGATGTTGTACCATGTGCTAGTGCTTAAATTTTATTATGAATTATGCTTTGATTATTCCATGAGTATGTGATTGATGCTACGGATATTGAAATCGACATTACGAGTAAGTTCAACAGAATTGTGGTATCGAAGAATCCCGTTTGAACCTTAGGAATAGTTTAGGATACGAGTGACATGTCCCTAGGAATTATGTGATCTGAACTCATGAGCTGTGGTCTGAGTTCATGATTTATGTTACTCATGTTTTGGCATTCCGGGTACTGGTCTTGAATGTTCTACCAGTGGCTGGGTAGTTCGGCATGTGCTGCGGATACCTGACAGCTTGTGTGAGCAGCCTGTGTAGCTACATCTTAACCGTTAGCTTGTGAAAGCAGACCCGTGGGTAGCTCGAAAGCGAGTAATATATGATAGTGATATAATCGTTGGCTACATATGGGGCACTTAGGTGTGAGATTCTGATCTATCCGATAGTATTCCAAGTGTTCAACGGGTAGTTCAAAGAGAAGTTCCATAGATAATCCTAATGAACACATCAAAGATGAGAAAGTAAGTATTATGTGCAAGTTGGTTCAGTTATGTACATAAACTCATGATTAAAGATCTCGGTATGCTATGAACATGTGGTAAGAATGCATATGAGAAAGTCATGCTTAAGTGACTTGATGACATTTATGAACCTTTGCCTTATGTTAATCGTATGATTTATGTTCCTTATTATTTGCATGTGAACTTACTAAGCTTTAAAGCTTACCCCCTTTCCTTTCCCTTTCCTTATAGTGTCGTCATGCTAGCTCGAGGATCGAAGGATGTCAGAGTTTTCGATCACACTATCAATTAGAAACGTTGGTATTGTTAGATTTAACATTTGAATATGGCATGTATAGGGACTTGGTCTTCTTTTTATGTTTCATATTGATTAGCCAAATGTGTTGGCTTATGATGATGTTATGATTTATTTGTATATGGCCATGAGAGATGACTCATATTGATTATTTGGGTTGTAACCCTAATCGATTATGCATGCGTGCAAATGTGTTATTGCTTGTTGTGGTTTCTTGATGGATGTGTGATGAGGCTTGTGATTGTTGTGATAATGAGTGTGATGGATGGCATGTATGGTTAATGGATGAAATGTGATTATTGTGTAGGGAAATAAATGTGGTACAAATGTATAACTTGGAAGTAGGATAGCAAAGATAATTACCCATGAAATTGGTGTGGAATACCTTGGGTAAACCTATTAACTTGAATATGTTATACATTGACTCATTAAAAACACAAAATGTATATGTTTCATATGATAAATGTGCCATGTTGTATGCCATGAAATGGGTTTAAATGTGTGAGTGCTTAAGGGTGGCAAATGGCTTGGAAAATAGCCTAGAAATTGTCTACACGGTTGGACACACGGGCGTATGTCTAGGCCGTGTGTGACACATGGTCTGCCCCATGGGCGTGTGGTTTGGCCATGTGTCCCCTACATCCTAAATTAGTGTAGAACAAAATGCCTAGTAGTAAACACACCGGCAGAGACACGACCGTGTGTCTCAGCCTTGTGGAAGACACAACCTTAGGACATGGGCGTGTACCAAGGCCGTGTGAAGTCTGTACTTAATTTCAAGAATTTAATTCGCCACACGGCCTAAGCACAGGGGCATGTGCTGTGGCTATGTGACCTCATTTTGCTAATGACGTCATAGTTAGAGAGTTACACGGGTTGAGGACACGGGCATGTCTCAAGCCTCACGAATATGTGAGATCACACGGCCTACCCACATGGGCGTGTGACTCTCCAAAATAAGAAAACTTTTTAAGTGCCAAAAAGGTTTCAAAAGTTATTGGTTTAGTCCCAAACCGCTCCCGGTGTTTGTTTTGGGCATTGTAGGCCCTTTTAAGGGACAATTTGCATTTGAATTGAAAAGTTTTAAATTTGGATGAAATTTTATGACTCAATTTTGTGTGTTTGTTTAAGTTTAAGTCCGATAATGCCTCGAACCCTGTCCCAGCGTCAGATACGAGTAAGGGGTGTAACATTTAGTGGTATTGGAGCTACAGTTTTGTTAGTTCTTTGACTAACATAGCATGTATATGAGTCTGGCTATACATGCCATACATATATTATGATAATGTGACGACTCCTGATGATTTAAAATGTGTTTTCATATAGTAAATTGATCCCGATAGAGTAGTGGCAGATGATGTTGAAAGTAACGTGCCTGCTCCCGCTGAAGGAGCAGTGCCGTATAATGTAGACCCACAACTGTTAGTACAGGAGAAGGAGGGAGGGAAGCCTTTCTCCATATGATGAATGCCTGGTATACGAAGTTCATTTGAACGAACCCGAATGCTCAACCCCCTCCAACCCTTCCAAATCCTCAACCCGTATCCCAAGTTCTTAAAGGTATAGACTTTATGAGATTTCATAGAACCTCGGTTGACAAAATTGGAAAGCAAAGAGCTGAGGAATTTAGAGCCAATGTTGATGATGACCACGAGAAAGCGTAATTTTGGCTTGAGAATTTTATTCGGGTATTCGATGAGCTATCATGTACACCCGAAGAGTGTTTGAAGTGTGCTATTTCCTTGTTGAGAGACGCGACATATTATTGGTGGAAGACACTAGTTTTGGTCGTTCCGAAAGAAAGGGTCACATGAGGAGTTCAGAAAAAAATACATCAGTGAACGATTCATTGATCAAAAGTGTAAGGAGTTTCTTGATTTGAAACACGGCCGCTTGTCAGTTACTGAGTACGAAAGAAAGTTTGTCCAACTCAGCAAGTATGGTCGGGAGTGTGTATCCTTTGAGGCTAAGATGTGTAGAAGGTTTGAAGATAGACTTAATGAAGATATTAGAGTGTTAGTGGGTATTCTTGAGCTGAAGAAATTTGTTATGCTCGTTGATCGGGCTTGTAAAGATGAGGGATTGACCAAGGAAAAAGAAAAGTCGAGGCTGAGGCTAGAGATATAAGGAAGAGGTCGATGAGCAAGTCACTTCCATCTCAGTCTAAGAAATCCAGAGATATGTATTCCTGTTCTCATGTTTCGGTGGGGCATTCGTACAGAAATCATAAGAAGCAAAATTTGGGTTTTAAATCTCAGGCTACATCTGTGGCTATTGTGGGTAATGATAGACCTTCCAGACCTGAGTGCCGACAATGTATTAGAAGTCATTTTGGTAAGTGTAGGATAAACGATGGATCTTGTTTCCAATGTGGTTCTTAGTATCACTATATCAAAGACTGTCCTGAGATGGTTGAGAAAGAAAAAGTTCAGAGTACAAGGTCGGATAGTACGGCTACAAAAGGGAGACCCTCGAGAAATGCCAGCAATGGGGCTAGTTGCAAAAATGTAATGAGGGACACATCGGTGAGATCCAAAGTTAGAGCTCCGGTTAGAGCCTATGCCATACATGCGCGAGACAATGCATCTTCTCCCGATATGGTCACTGGTACCTTTTCTCTTTATGATGCTACTATTATTGCTTTGATTGACCCTGGTTCTACTCATTCATATGTGTGCGTGAAATTGGTATCTGGCATGAATATGCCTGTTGAGTTTACGAAATTTATGATTAAGGTGTCAAACCTATTAGGCAAGCAAGTTTTAGTTGATAAAGTATGTAAGAAATGTCCCTTGATGATTAGAGGTTATTGTTTTTCGGTTGACCTGGTGTTGTTACCATTTGATGAATTTGATGCTATATTGGGTATCGATTGGTTGACATTTCATGATGCTGTAGTAAACTGCAGACAGAAAGTTATTGAATTAAAATGTGAAAATGGTGAAATTCTTTGGATTGAATCAGATGAGTTAGATAGGTTGCCAATCGTTATTTCTTTGATGTCTGCTCAGAAATGTATGAGAAAAGGATGTAAAGCTTATTTGGCTTATGTGTTGAATACAAAAGAATCTGAATTGTAGATTGAATAGGTGCCTGTTGTATGTGAATATTTAGATGTATTCCTGGAAGAATTTCCAGGTTTACCTCCAATTAGAGAAGTGGAGTTCGGTATTGAAGTGATGCCAAGGGCAGCACCTAACTCGATTGCTCTATATAGGATGGCCCCAACAGAGTTGAACGAACTAAAGTCAAAGTTACAAGAATTGACTGACAAGGGTTTTGTGAGGCCGAACTTTTCACCGTGGGGTGCTCCAGTATTATTTGTGAAAAAGAAAGACGGATCTATGAGGTTCTATATAGGCTACCGACAACTCAATAAGGTAACTATCAAGAACACGTATCCTTTACCAAGGATTGATGACTTGTTTGATCAATTGAAAGGAGCGACATGGTTTTTTAAGATAGACTTGAGGTCCGGTTACTATCATTTGTGAGTTAAAGAGTTGGATGTGCCTAAAACTACTTTTAGGACGAGGTATCGCCACCATGAATTTCTTGTTATGCCATTTGGGTTAATGAATGCTTCTGTTGTGTTTATGGATTTAATGAATCGAATATTTCGGCCATATTTGGACAAGTTTTTTGTTGTGTTTATTGATGATATTCTGATATATTCAAGAGATAAGGCAGAGCATGTCGAACACTTGAGAACTATTTTGCAGACTTTAAGAGACAAACAGTTGTATGCTAAGTTTAGTAAAAGTGAGTTTTGGCTTCGAGAAGTTGGATTCTTAGGCCACATTGTTTCAGGTGATGGTATTCGAGTTGATCCTAGTAAGATATCTACTGTCGTCGATTGGAAACCACCAAGGAATGTATCTGAGGTGAGAAGCTTTTTGGGCTTAGCCAGTTACTACTGACGATTTGTAAAGGGATTTTCTATGATTGCCACTCCCATGAAAAGATTGCTTCAAAAGGATGTTAAGTTTAAGTGGTCAGAAAAGTTTCAGTAAGGCTTGAGAAATTGAAGATGCTATTGACTGAAGCACCGATTTTGGTACAACCTGAGTCAGTTAAAGAATTTGTGATTTATAGCGATGCTTCCTTCAATAGTTTGGGATGTGTACTTATGCAAGAAGATAAAGTCGTGGCTTACGCTTCGAGGCAGTTGAAGCCTCATGAGAAAAACTACCCGACACATGACTTAGAATTGGCTGCCATAGTGTTTGCTTTGAACATTTGGCGACATTATTTATTTGGTGAGAAATGCCATGTCTACACCGATCACAAAAGTCTTCAGTACTTGATGAGTCAAAAAGACTTGAACTTGCGACAACAAAGATGGTTAAAACTGTTAAAAGATTATGAGCTGGTGATTGATTACAATCTGGGTAAGGCGAATGTGGTCGCCGACGCTTTGAGTAGAAAGTAGTTGTTTGCCTTTATGGCTATGAATACACATCTAACTTTGTCAGATGATGGTTTGATTGTAGCCGAGTTGAGAGCTAGACCGGCTTTTCTTTAACATATTTGTGATGCATAGAAAGTTGATAAAGAGTTGCAAGCTAAGAGAATTTAGTGTAAGTCTAGCAGTGAACCCGATTTTCTGAGTGACTCTGAGGGTTGTTTGAGATTTCGTGGTAGGATTTGTGTTCCAAAAGACACTGAGTTGATTCAGAATATTTTACATAAGGCACACAATGATTGTTTGTCAGTTCACCCGGGCAGTACAAAGATGTATAATGACTTGAAGAAAATGTATTGGTGGAATGGTATAAAAAGAGATATCTCAGAGTTCGTATCAACATGCTTAGTTTGTCAGCAATTAAAGGCTGAACAACAAGTACCATCAGGTTTACTTCAACCCATCATGGTTCCCAAGTGGAAATGGGACTGGATTACTATAGATTTTGTGACAAGTTTGCATTTAACTCCAAGAAAGAAAGATGCCATATGGGTTATTGTCGACAGATTGACTAAATCGGCTCACTTTATCCCAGTATGTACCGATTACTCACTTGACAAGTTAGCTGAATTGTACATTGGTGAAATTGTAAGACTTCATGGAGTACCTATATCAATTGTATCAGATAGAGATCCAAGGTTCACTTCACGGTTTTGGAAAAAGTTATAAGAAGCTTTGGGTACAAAGCTGAATTTTAGCACTACTTTCTATCCGCAGACTGATGGTCAGTCTAAGCGAATAATTCAGATATTGGAAGACATGCTCCGATGTTGTGTATTGGAATTCCAAGGTAATTGGGAAAAGTACTTACCGTTGGTGGAGTTTTCCTACAACAATATTTATCAGTTGAGCTTGAAAATGGCGCCTTATGAGGCATTGTATGGGTGTAAATGTCAAACACCCTTATATTGGACTGAACTCAGAGAAAATCAGTTTCACGGGGTTGATTTGGTTAAAGAAACCAAAGAAAAGGTAAAAGTGATTCGAGGTTGTTTGAAAGCTACTTCGGATAGAAAAAAATCCTACGCAGATTTAAAAAGAAAAGAAATTGAGTATCAAGCCAGTGATAAGGTATTATTAAAAGTATCTCCATGGAAAAAAGTTTTGAGATTTAGCAAGAAAGGAAAATTAAGTCCTCGTTTTATAGGACCATATGAGATCACCGAGAGAAGAAGGTTGGTTGCCTATCGGTTGGCTTTACCATCCGAGTTGGAAAAGATTCATGATGTGTTCCATGTGTCTATGTTGCACCGTTATCGATCGGATCCTTCACATGTGATTTCACCGACAGAGGTTGAGATTCGACCGTATATGACTTATGGTGAGGATCCGGTTAAGATTTTGGCTCGAGAAGTCAAACAATTGAGAAACAAAAGCATTGCCTTGGTGAAAGTGTTATGGCAAAGACATGGGGTTGAAGAGGCTACATGGGAGCCCGAGGAGGCCATGAGAAAAGAATACTCAAACCTTTTTACTGGTAAGATTTTCGAGGACAAAAATCCCTAAAGGGGGAGAGTTTTAACATCTCGAATTAAGATCTAGTCAGAATAGTGGTTTTGAGACCATAAATCTAAAATAGAAATAATTATTTTATGATTATTTGATGGACCATAATATGATTGTATGTTTGTGTGAAACTTTCATGAAGAAATTATATGCCTAAGTTGTCCAATTTGGCTTTAGGGACTAAATTGAATAAGTTGTGAAACTTGTGTTTTAGAAGCTTCAAACATGAAATTGCATTGGATCCTTAATTAGAGGCCCTTAAGTAGAAATTTGACCAAGTTTTAAAATTTTGGACAAAAATGGGCATGAATAGGAAAAATTGGAAAGAAAGGTCTTAAGGGCATTTTTGTCATTTGGTAAATAAAAGAATAAAAAGGGAAAAATCAAGTAAAGAATTGTGTCCATCTTCTTCCGAGTGTGCCGAAACTTGCAAGGGTTCCATAGGTAGGGTTTTCAACTTTTCAAGCTTGATTATAAGTGCTCCTAAGCCCCATTTTTGATGTTCTTTACATTTTTGAAATCCTTGAAGCATGACCTACCCATTTCTAGCCATATTTTAAAGTAGGGTTCATGTATGAAATTTAACCCATATGTGACATGTTTGTTTTTTGATGATTAATGGAAGATTATTAAAGTTTGATGTGTGATGAACATCTTTTACTAAGTGATTTTTAGTGAAAACACCTAAAAAGGACTTGTTTGTAAAATATGTAAAAATAGGTAGTAAAAATGTAAAATAAAGGAAAATGTGGGCTAATATGAGCGTGGTATAGGTTTGGCTAGGCTTAAGTAACCATGAAAATGCATACATTTCATTTTGTGAGCTTAGGGACTAAAGTGTAAATAAGTGAAAAGTTAGGGGTAAAAAGGTAGTTTTACCAAAGTATGAATTATGGGTCAATTCAAGCAATGCGTATATTAACCAAATTAAATTTGGCATTATAGATCAAGAAAAACGTGATTTAGGTCTTGATCGGGGGAAAAACAAAGTTTACGATGATTAGGCTTGTTTCTATCATTTTGTACCGATGTAAGTTCATTTGCAAACTATGCAACATGTACCATACTTTAAATGCTTTAATATTGCCTAAATGGTAAGTATATATATGATTAATGTGATGTTGTACCATGTGCTGGTGCTTAAATTTTATTATGAATTATGCTTTGATTATTCCATGAGTATGTGATTGATGCTACGGATATTGAAATCGACATTACGAACAAGCTCATTAGAATTGTGGTATCGAAGAATCCCGTTTGAACCTTAGGAATAGTTTAGTATATGAGTGACATGTCACTAGGAATTATGTATCTGAACTCATGAGCTGTTTATGTTACACATGTTTTGGCATTCCGGGTACTGATCTTGAATGTTCTGCCAGTGGCTGGGTAGTTCGGCATGTGTTGCGGATACTTGACAGCTTGTGTGAGCAGCCCCTATAGCTACATCTTGACCGTCAACTTGTAAGAGCAGACCCGTGAGTAGCTCGAAAGCGAGCAACATGTGATATGTGATATAAGGTAGCGTTGGCTACATATAGGGCACTTAGGTGTGAGATTCTGATCTATCCGATAGTATTCCAAGTGTTCAATGAGTAGTTCAAAGAGAAGTTCCATGGATAATCTTAATGAACACGTCAAAGATGAGAAAGTAAGTATTATGTTCAAGTTGGTTCAGGTATGTACATAAACTCATTAGTGAAGATCTCGATATGCTATGAACATGTGGTAAGAATGCATATGAGAAAGTCATGCTTGAGAGACTTGATTACATTTATGAAACTTTTCCTTATGTTAATTGTATGATTTATGTTCCTTATTATTTTCATGTGAACTTACTAAACTTTAAAGCTTACCCCCTTTCCTTTCCCTTTCCTTATAGTGTCGTCAAGCTAGCTCGAGGATCGGAGGATGTCAGATTTTTCGATCACACTATCAATTAGAAATGTTGGTATTGTTAGATTTAACATTTGAATATGGTATGTATAGGGACTTGGCCTTTTTTTTATGTGTCATATTGATTAGCCAAATGTGTTGGCTTATGATGATGTTATGATTCATTTTGTATATGGCCATGAGAGGTGGCTCATATTGATTATTTGGGTTGTAACCCTAATCAATTATGCATGCATGGAAAAGTATTATTGCTTGTTGTGGTTGCTTGATGGACGTGTGATGAGGCTTGTGATTGTTGTGATAATGAGTGTGATGGATGGCATGTATGGTTAATGGATGAAATGTGATTATTGTGTAGGGAAATAAATGTGGTACAAATGCATAACTTGGAAGTAGGATAGCAAAGATAATTACCCATGAAATTGGTGTGGAATACCTTGGGTAAACCTATTAACTTGAATATGTTATACATTGTCTTATTAAAAACACAATGTCTATGTTTCATATGATAAATGTGCCATGTTGTATGCCATGAAGTGGGTTTAAATGTGTGAGTGCTTAAGGGTGGCAAAGGGCTTGGAAAATAGCTTAGAAATTGTCCACATGGTTGGACACACGAGTGTGTGTCTAGGCCGTGTGTGACACACGGTCTGCCTCATAGGCGTGTGGTTCGACCGTGTGTCCCCTACACCCTAAATTAATGTAGAACAAAATGCCTAGTAGTAACACATGGGTAGAGATGGCCTCAGGACATGGGCGTGCCCAAGCCGTATGATGTCTGCATTAAATTTTGAGAATTTAATTCGCCACACAGCCTAAGCACACGGGTGTGTGACCTCATTTTGCTGATGACATCATAGTTAGAGAGTTGCACGGGCTGAGGACATGGGCATGTCCCAAGCCACACAGACGTGTGAGATCACACGGCCTACCCACACGGGCGTGTGACTCTCCAAAACTAGAAAATTTTCTAAGTGTCGAAAAGGTTTCGAAAGTTCTCAATTTAGTCCCAAACTGCTCCTGATGTATGTTTTGGGCATTGTAGGCCCTTATAAGGGAAAATTTACATGTGATTTGAAAAGTTCTAAATTTGGATGAAATTTTATGGCTCGATTTTGTATGTTTGTTTATGTTTAAGTCCGGTAATGCCTCGAACCCTATCCCGGCGTCAGATATGGGTAAGGGGTGTTACAACAAATGCCTCTAGTGGCACAACCCCGACGCCAAGCTCCTATTCCAGTACCTATTGCTCATTATCCAATTGGAAATTGCACAAGTGTGAGGCAGAGGAATTTAAAGGTAAAAAGGATGATGACCGCACGAAAGTTGAGTATTGGTTAGACAATACCCAGAGGGTCATTGATGAGCTGATGTGTACCCCAAAGGATAGTGTGAGATGTGTAGTATCCCTACTTAAGGAGGAACCATATTAGTGGTGGACAACTTTGACATCCGTAACCTTGAGAGCTCGGGTAAATTGGGAGTTCTTCCAAGTTGAATTTAAAAAAAGTACGTCGGCCGACTATATTTAGAAAAGAATAAAAGGGAGTTTATGGAGATAAAATAGGGAGATATGACAATAGTTGAATATGAACAAGAATTCATTTGCTTGAGTAAATATATTCAGGAACTCGTGACCACCGAAGTGAACATGTGTACCTTTTGTGAATAGGGATTGAATGAAGACATTCAAATGTTTGTTAGCATTTTAGATTTTAAAAGAGTTTTTCATTTTATTTGAGTGAGCTCAAAAAAAGAAAGATATGCGAAATGTGAAAAGGCAAGCTAAGTCTAATACTCGAGGTGCGATATTTCATTAGTGATTCTTTCAGCACCTTGGCTTGTAACATGAGTTCGAATTTCATATTTTCGTATGTGAAAAGAAGTATAAATATCTTCATATACTAGATGCTTGCTGATGAGTACCACATCCTCAAAATTGTAACCTTCCCATGGTATATAAGCTACTAGTACGTTTTTGCCCAAAGCGAGTTCCCTGCCAACCATAGCGGCACCGTCCGTTAAAATTTATCCCTTTTTAATGCATTTACCCCACCGAACTAGGTAGTTTGATGCATACAAGTTATTTTGTTGGAATGTTGAGCCAAGAAAATGAGAGACTTCTGAAGCCATTCCTCAACTTCTTCAAGAATCTCGAGAAGAGAAGTGCCAAGGTCGAGTAATTCGCAACCTGAAGCTATGTCAATAGCTAGTGAGGGAAGTGTTCAGAATGTAAGTAGATTAGTTTGTGAGTACTATAGGAAAGGTCATACGAGAAAGTGTCGGCTGAAAAACAAAGTCTGTTTCATATACGGCTCTACAGAACATTTCATGAGAGACTGCCCGAGAAAGGCAGATGTTAGCAATGAGCAGGTTGCAAAGCCGATGCCAGCCCCGCAAAGAGGGAGAAAGCCAGGAACCAATTCTAGTGCTGGTGGCAATCAGGGAGGAGCAAGGGATATATCTCTAAAATCTGAGGTTTGTGCACCTACCAGAGCTTATGGAATCAGGGCCAGGGAAGAAGCTGCTGCTCTCAATGTTATTGTTGGTACATTTTCCTCATTTAATATATTTGTGCATGCATTAGTCGACCTTGGGTCAACCCATTCATACATATACACGTCATTAGATGCGGCGGGAACTATACTAGCATAATTTGACATAGTTTGATGTATAGATGACTAACCCGTTAGACTAGAGTCTCTATAATGACCTGAAAGTCAGTGTTGTCGGAACCTGATTTCATAAACCGAAACCATAAATATTTTTGTTAAATATTTATGGAGTTATATTAGAATTGAATATTGATCGAGTAATTTTTTTGAATAAGTGTTTAATTAGGGTGCAGAGACTAAATCGTAAATGTGTTAGAAGTTCAACTGCTTAAGGAATCTTTAATTAGAACATGAATAACGGATTTGAGAAGAAATTAAACCAATACCTTAATAATAGTGGATGGTAGTGAAGATCAATTGATGATTAATATTATAAGATTTTTAACTTAATTAAAGTTTAAACTAAAGTTAAAATAAATCAAAATGATAATACTTATGTGAGTGGAGAGAAAGAGAAAAACATATTATCTTCTTCTTTATTCAAACCAAATAAGAAATTAGGGAGAATGAGGATTCAACCATTGAAGTGAATTTTTGAAGCTTTAATCAATTAGTATAATTTGGTCATTTTTTTTTGTAATTTTTGTGTTTTTAGAATCTCGGGAGCTTAAGCTTATTGATTCATGTTGTATTTTCGGTATTGTTAAAGTTTGAGGATGTTACCATTGTTGAATAGTTGAAGTTTTAGGGACAAATTTGATAGATTTTAAGTTTAGTACTGAAAAAGGACTAAATTGTAAATACAATTGATGATTTTATGCAATAGAGAATAAATTGCACAAAGTTTGAAATTTTTCGTAGAAATGATAAATAGGAAGTTAAATTAGGCCTAGAGTGAAATCGACATGAAAATTGGTGATTAAATTTGAAAGTCATGTTAGTCTTGATTTTAGGGACTAAATTTAATATAATACAAAAGTTGTATAAAATAGAAATTGAATGTGAAAATGGTTGTGTATTGATGAAATATCTTGCTTGTTTTAATCTGTAGCTAATGTCGGCCCGGATTCCTCGAAAAATAAAGGAAAAGACAAAGTCGTTGACGAATAGCTCACAATTTATAGTTTGTGTTTCTATAATCTAAAATACTTTGTAATTGTTGCATTGACTTCTTTGTCTAGTTAAGAACATAAGGTGAGACACTTTGTGATACTGAGATGTTTTGGATTGATTTGAATTTATTGACGTTGATTAAGTCTAAATTTAATATATGTGTATGTTTATATAAAGATGAAATTGAATACATAATGAGACGTTTGATATTGTCATATGTTTGAATAAATGGTTTCATGATAAAAAATGATGTGAATTGAGATACTAATTAAGAATGAAATGAATAATTAATACCCTATTAACTGTTCGGGTAAAGTTGGATATAGTTGGAATGTCATAGGATATGAAGAGTTTAGGATAGCGTTGGGCATAACTATTTGCTTCTGATTTATCCGATAAGGAATTGGGTGCCAAATTGGTGTGTCGGTTGGATCTGTGTATTTGTTCGAGTTCGATTCGTATTAATAGGGAAATAAAAGATAAAAATGAGATGTTATATGTAACACCCAAAACCCGGCCTAGATGTTATGGCCGAATCTGGCGATGTCACATTGAAGTGTTTTTGGAAAAACATAATTTCGTTGAAAATTCGTTTTATATTAAAACCTCTTTGTGATCTTATAAAAAATTTAAAATATCTCATTCATTGTTGAAACTCAAGTTGTTTAAGCAAAATGTTAATCATATTAGATTGTTATTATGTAACACCCCTTACCCATACCCGAGGCCGGGATAAGGTACCAAGCGTTACCGGACAAACATACAAACATTAAACTAAAATACGGGCCATAAAATTTCATTCATATTTCAAAACATTCATTTACTTACACATAGTCCCTTATTTGAGTCTACAGAGCCAAAACATACTTTAGAAAGGGTTCGGGACTAAACCGAGAACTTACGAAAATCTTGGAAACTTCATACTTTAAGGCTCCACACGCTCGTGTCCCAAAGTCGTATTCCATACACAGCTGAGACACATGGTCGTGTCTCTGCCTGTGTGGAATATACCTAGGCTATTTTCCAAGCTTTGGTCAACCTTAATCTCCTACACACTTATACAAAATCAAAAGCATATAACATGGTATTCATTTAATGATTAAACATTCTCAATTAAACCACAAACATAGAATTTGTATGTCATCATACATGTGTCTCTCATACTCATTTTACCTTGTCTATTATAGTAACACTTATACATTTATACCAAGATTATCATCTTACCAAGTATCTTCAGCTTAATCATCAAGCATTCATATTTAAATCTAGATCATATCTTTATAAAATACCACAATTTAGATGCGCAGAATAACATGTTTGCCTGAAACATTTCAATTCAACTCCATACCCAACAAGCAATACATTGAGACTAGTCATATATATATACATGTCATGATACATATCATTCTCTTTCTATTTTCTTATAAACACATATCATTTATTTCATTATATCAATATTTCATATACCATAGTTTCCATGTATTCCACATATATTTATTTTCCTCCTCCTCCTCTCTATTTCACATCCTTAATGTATATAGCATTCTTGTAAATACTATTTCACAATTTACTAATAAATGCTCACATCAAACTGTCCACACGAGTCATAGTCACTTACTTATTTATAATTCAAGATATAGAGCTCCAAATTAATATTCGTAAATTTCCCCTGAAACTAGACTCATATATCTCTCCACCATAAAATTTTCATAATTTTTGGTTTAGCCAATTAGTACAGTTTATTCATTAAAATTTCCCCTGTTTTACTTTTTAACAGTTCTGACCTCTCTTCACTAAAAATTAATTATCTCACAGTGCAAAACTCGGATAATGTTCTTGTTGATTTATCTTGAAAATATACTCATTAGGAATTTTAAAAATATAAGTTTGAGTCTCTAATTATTTTTCTCCAAAGTTTTTTGATTTTTCAAAGTCAGAACAGGGGATCACGTAATCATTCTGAACCAGTCTCACAAAAATATAAATATCTCAAAATATAGAACTCCTTTGCTTGTCTGTTTCTTTTATATGAAAATAGACTTATTAAGCTTTAATTTTATATCTCATTCAGTCTCTGATTCAATTTCTACTATTTTTGGTGATTTTTCAAAATCACGTCATTGCCATTATCCAAAACAGTTTTATTGCTAATTCACTCTTTCACACTTTCTTTGTATTAACCTCATTTTAACATACATATCACATATAATTTTCACCACATTTCATACATCACAAGTATAAACCCATGATCACAAGATCACCATAAAATCATCCCCATGTATAACTTGTTTATAATCTTACCACATCCTGGTCACTTAATGAACACATCATTCACATAACCAAGTTCCTGCACTTATTCATCACAACACTCACAAAGCAATACATAGAGAGTCTCCCCTTGAACACTTCAGAATATAATTCGGATACATGGAAAGTTTTCACATAAGTGCCACATATGTAGCCAAACTATTTGGTACGCATAGTAGCCTGCACTTAGTACTAAACATGCGACCAATTATCCGGTACACGTAGTAGCCTGCACTTAGTACTACACACGTGACCTAACTATCTGATACACGTAGTAGCCTGCACTTAGTACTATACACGTGATCGAAGTTATTGGGTACGCATAGTAGCCTGTACTTAGTATTACACATGCGACCTAGCTACATATATCTCGTAGCTCTCTTGTCTACATGGTGTACACATAGTATCACCCATGCAACCTAGCTACATCATAATGTCTTGTAGCTCTCTTGTACACATGATGTGCACTTAGCACCATACATGTGACCTAGCTACATACTATCTGTATCATCCAATCTTTCCGAAGGTTCAACCGGGATTTCTCTCTCTTTTCCAACAATTTCACCAATCAAGGAATTATCCACAAACATATTTCCAATAGTATTATAAAATATCATAATACAAGTAATATTGATGTATTACTTACATATAAACTTACATCTCATTTAATATCAAGGTAATAACATTAAATTACACATTGCCTTATTAAAAATCATATGAACTTACAATTTCCCATAATATTTATAATCATAGAAATAACATTTATGTATGATAATTCAATGCACTTCATGTACCATAGACATATTTTTAAATCAATTCATAAACTTGGCACCATAATTATTTAATTTAACATAATTCAATTAATTCACTAAATTTAACTTTCAAATATAAATTACAGTATTATTGCTGTATTATTATCATACCAACATACATACTTTCAACACCTCGAAAATCATAGTAAATATATCAATTTTACATTGAAACATGCATAAATTAATGCTTATTATACATATGAACTTACCTCGATACTAAAACGACCATTTAACCAACTTTCCCAATTTTCAATTTTTCTCTCATTCTAGGTTCAAATCTCGTTTTCCGGGATCTAAAACATCATATTTTACTTATTTAATTAATTTAATATTCAAAAATTTCCTTAACTCAAACCTTGGAAAATTTACAATTTTGCCCCTAAACTTTTGCATATTTACGCTTTTGCCCCTAGGCTCGGGAATTAAACTTCATCCCTTATTCTTATGTTTTATGACATGCTGATCACTTTTCTCTTCTATGGAAACATCAAATTCTCACTCTAACATATACTTATGACTATTAGGTATTTTTACCGATTAAGCCCTTTTACTCGTTTTCACTCAAAACCGAGTAGCACAAGTTGTCTAACATAATTTAAAACCTCATATTCTATCATAAAACATCAAAATAAACACATTTCACCTATGGGATTTTTTCCAAATATGAACCCTAGCTTAAATTATTGCTAGAATAAGCTTAATCAAATTACCGGGATTCCAAAAACGTAAACAACTTGAAAAACGGGGTTAGAACAGACTTACTATTGAGCTTGGAAAGCTTGAAAACCTATCCATGGCTTACCCCATGCTAATTTCGGCCTCCATGAAAAAGATGAGTCAATTTTGGCTTTATTTTCCCTTTTTATTTCTTTTAATTACCAAATGACCAATATACCCTTCCTTACTAAACTTTCAAAAATTCCATCCATGTCCAATTTTTGTCCATCACTTAGAAATTGGTAAAATTCTATTTAAGACCTTCTAATTAATATTTCAAAACAATTTCATACTAGAAACTTCTAGAATGAAAGTTTTGCAACTTATTCAATTTAGTCCTTAACTTCAAATTGAGCACTTTATGCATAGAATTTCTTCACGAAATTTTCACACAATCATGCAATCATATCATAGACCTCAAAATAATGATAAAATAATTATTTCTATCTCAGATTTTGTGGTCCCGAAACCTCTATTCCAACTAGACCTAATTTTGGGCTATTACATATTACACTTTAAAACATTGTTTGTTGCGGAAGCTTTTAAAGTATGTTGCATGCATGTGGTGTTTTGAAAAGCATTTCTCTTTTTGAAAATCCGTGTCCTACTACTAACAGAGATAATTCAAAATAAATAAAATCCCAAATTAAAAATTAAAACTTTTAAGAGGCCTTATTACATAAAAATACCCAAATTTAAATTACTTATAAATTAAAAATCCAGTATAAAGGCATGAGCGGATGTGTGGCCACTGTCAAGTCCCTCGCAGCACCGATCCGCCTAAGGATTACCTGCACAGATACACAGATAAGTAGAAAGGGTGAGTTTATGAAACTCAGTGTGTAATCCCTTAATAATCAAACAGTCAGTCATGCAGTAAGCAAATACAGTCTGGGCCTAAGCCCAGTAAAAGTTCAGTTTCAGTTAGGGCCTTAGCCCATTATAGTATCAGTATCAGCGTGGACTTTAGCCCATTTCAGTGACAGTAATAGTACAGATATACAATTAGAGATCCTACCCAACCAGCCTCAACACTCCACTTCGTCCAGCCCTACACTCCATGTGGGGATAAAATCAACCTACCCATCCCTACACTCCAAAATAGCACGGTTGTAGCACTAAATAGTATTTGCAGCAGAGCTGCCAGTATAGTACACTTTCTCCAATCATAATAAACCCATCCCCATGCAACATACCATAGTATCGTGCATACATGCAATATATATCAAATGGCATTCTCAATCAGTCATACATCTTATAAGGGCATAATAGTCATTTTACCTCATCGGGGCATAACAATCATTTTATCAATTTGGGGTCTAGGTATACTTACTAACCCAACAGTAGGTCCATAGTTGTATCAGACTCGTGTAACCTTAATAGTCAATAGTGAAGATGGGCCCAAGGCCCATAATGCGACCCATATGGGCCTACATGCTAGTGGCCCACCTAGCCCAGAAATGGCCTTGACAGTGTGGATTACATAGCCTGGCCTAATATTCATCACACTCCAGTGTGGTTTACCCGTGTAGGGCCCACTTACCCGTGGGGCCCACTTGCCCGTGGGGCCCATACAGCCCATTTCGGCCCAACATGCCCAAATCAACCTAAGCCCATGAGATCGCACATGGTGGCCTCTACGATCAAATGCCCATGTTTATGCGTTCGTATTACCACACGAGCGAGCGCACACCTATGTAACGACAATAGTCACGATTTCTGGCTTTTACCAATTTACATTTTGAACAGTATTTACACACCTAATTGCAAATGTGCGCGACTAACCCACGAGAACACTAAGCTATCACAATTTGAAACTTCGGTTAGTCACTTATCAATCAATTGAAAAGAACCCTACCCCAAAACACTTGTTCGAGAGTTTACCTATCACTCGCCTAGATCGATCACACTAAAACGGTTGCAAGAGATCGCTTAGAATTCTTAAAGACTACCTGCATCCTGTTTGTGACTCGTTAACTAATATCATACACACAAATAATTGAGCCAAGTGTAGCAACTTACCAAAAACATAGAACTAAAACCGAGAGATAGAAGTATTCGGCCACCCGCAAAACACACCCTTAAATCGAGGCACGAGAAGGAATAGTCGCACTTCTTAGCAGAAAATGACAGAAAAGAAGGGTGTTAAATAAAAGGCTATTATAGTAGAAGGGGAGAAAAGATAAAAACTGAGCATCCAAACCTGGGATGAAGAATTCGGCTAATACAGAAGTTGAGAGGGTATTCGGTTTTAGCAAAGGAGAAGGGGAACTGAAGAAAGCCGAAAGGGTAAAGAGAAGAGAAGAAAAAGTGTTTGGCCAAAAAGCATCAACCGATTAAAGAGGGGGAAAGGTATTCGATAAAGAAACAAAGCCAAGGGAGAGAGAAATAGGCAAGAAGAATCGGCCAAAGACCAAGGCCAACAACTGAAGTAGTTTGAGAGAGGGGAAGGGTATATTCAGCAATAGTATGAAAAGATAGAGGAGAGAAAAAAACCAGTTAGACAAGGGTTCGTAGGGGAAAGGAAAATCAACAAAGAAAAAGAACCTAAATGGTACTCGAAATAAGCCAGAAAGGAAAGATGCTGTAAGACTTTACTAGAACAATTTCATCTTTAAAGAACATAAAAGAACCAATGCTGACAGTTACTGAATAAAAGAAGAGCAATTTGCCAACCCCAAAACTAAATGCATAGAGAGACTACAATTCCCATTCGGCACCAACTCTTCTCCCACCAGAAATCCCTATAATTTTCTTCTAAAATCTCTCTTAAAATCCCTCCAACCGATCACACCTCCCCTCAACAATCAGTTTGAATTCCCCTCAACCTCTTCTGTGTTTCAGTCAACCCACAACACCCCCACGACACAGCAGCAAAATAAAACACCCATTACGCCCACCAGGATTCGAACCTCAGACCTTAGGCAAATACTACACGCCACCTATCCCTTAGACCAGCAGGCCCATTCTGTCATGTTTTACCAACACTTATTTAAGAAGCCTACTGACTAGAGACAGGGTTTATTCAAGTAAAAACAAAATTCTCAGGGTACTTAACCACTGAAGCAAGCATGCATTTATGCAACAAAACATACAAAAAAAATAAATGCTAAGATTTTGGGGCGTTACAACTCTACCCCCTAAAAGAAAATTTCAGCCTCGAAATTTACCTGATCAAAATAGATGATGGTATTGCTGCCGCATCCCCTCATTAGGTTCCCAGGTGGCTTGCTCTGAGCTGTGAATATGCTAAAGTACCTTAACTAGCGGGATAGACTTCTTCCTCAGGACCTTTACATCACGGCCTAGAATCTGAACTGACTCTTTATCAAAGGTCAGATCTGGTCTAACCTCAATCTCCTCAGTCGAGATAATATGCACCGGATCAGAGCGGTAATGCCTCAGCATAGAGACGTGGAACACATCATGAATCCGGTCCAACTCTGGAGGTAACTCAAGTTGATAGGCAACCAGTCCCACACGTTTCAGTATGCAGTAAGGCCCAATGAACCTAGGGCTTAGCTTGCCGTTTCGTCCAAATCTCAGTACCTTCTTCCATGGCGAGACCTTGAGAAAAATGAAGTCACCCACAAAATACTCAATTCCTTACGCCTCATAACCGTATTCGACTTTTGTCTATCTGATGCTTCCTTCAATCGATCCCGAATTAATCTAACTCTGTCCTTGGTATCAGAAACCAATTCAGGGCCCAGAACACGCTGCTCACCCAATTCAGTCCAACATGAAGGAGTACGACACTTACGACCATATAATGCCTCGTATGGTGCCATCTGTTTGCTAGAGTGATAGCTGTTGTTATACGCAAACTCTGCTAATGGAAAGTAATCCTTCCAACTACCTCGGAAATGTATCACACTACTTCTTAACATGTCCTCCAATATCTGAATCACCCTCTTTGACTGACCATCTGTCTGAGGATGGAACGCAGTACTAAAGTTCAATCTTCTACCAATAGCCTTGTGTAACTTCTTCCAGAACTGAGACGTGAAGCGAGGATCTCTATTAGATATCATGGAAACTGGTACCCCATGCAGTCTCACTATCTCAGTCACATATAGTTTAGCCAACTTCTGTAAAGAGTAATCAGTACGAACTAGTATGAAATGGGCAGATTTGGTCAATCGATCCACGATGACCCATACTGAATTCTTCTTAGTAGGCGTGAGGGGCAGCCAACTAACAAAGTCCATAGTCACTCTCTCCCATTTCCAAAGTGGAATCTTAACTAGCTGAAGCAACCCTGAAGGTAACTGATGTTCAGCTTTAACCTGCTGGCAAGTCAGACATTTACTCACAAAGTCGGTAACTTCACACTTAAGACCTGGCCACCAATCGATACATCTTATTCCCGTCGGGATGCATAGCATAAGGGCTACTATGTGCCTCTCACAGTATAGACTACCTCAAATCAATATTCTTCGGTACACAGACTCTCCAACGAAAATAGAGTGCCCCTTCGCTATTCAGTCAAAAATATGATATGCTACCACTCTCAATCTATCGGAATGGAGGACCCAGTGACTCATCCTCCAACTATTTCTCCTTAATCTACTCAATCCACGTCGGTTTAACCTAAAGTTCAGCCAACAGACCACCATCATCAAATAAGCTAAGACGAGCAAGCATTTCCTTTAAATCCATCTATCCCTACGGCTCAGTGCGTCAGCCACTATATTGGCCTCAGAATCTGCAAAACAACTCAGAGATGGGCATCATGATCCTCTTCAGTTCTCAAATATACCAAAATATCATCTATAAACACCACTACGAATCGATCTAGATAGGGCTAGAACACTTGGTTCATCAAATCTATAAAAGTCGTTGTTGCATTCGTCAGTCCAAACGGCATCACTAGGAACTCGTAATGACCATAAGAGTCCTAAATGCTATCTTGTAACATCAGCCTCTCTGACTCTCAGTTGATGGTACCCTAATCGGAGATCAATCTAAGAGAAGATCGAAGCTCCTCGAAACTGATAGAATAGATCATCAATCCTCAGTAAGGGGCACTTATTCTTAATAGTCAATTTATTCAGTTGCAGGTAGTTGATGCACATACGCATGGATTTATCCTTGTTTTTCACAAATAAAATCGGTGCTCCCTATGGAGACACACTAGGTTGGATGAACCCTCGATCTAATAATTCTTGAATCTGAGCCTTATGCTCCACAAGCTCCTTCAGTGCCATTCTATAAGGGGCGATGGACACCGGAGCTATACCAGGCAGGAGCTCAATCGCAAACACAACTTCACGATTTTGAGGTAACCTAGATAGCTCATCGGGAAAAACATCTGAAAAGTCTTTAACTATTCTGATATCCTTAATAGAAGCCTTAGATTCTGAAACACCGATGTAGGCTAGATACGCCTCACAAACGTTACGAACCAATTTCTCGGCCCTTAGTGCAGAAATCAAATTTGACAAATAATTTTGATGCTCCCCAATTATAACTACCTCTTCACTCTCTGCAGTTTTCAGTGCCATCTGTTTAGCAGTGCAATCCAAATTCACTTGATATTTAACCAGCCAATCCATGCCCAGTATTAAATCGAATTCTCCAAAAGGAAGTTCCATTAAAGCCGCCAAAAAGATAGTTTCTTGAACCTTCAAAGGTACATCTCTGAACAATTTATTTGCCCTCACTGATTGTCCTAATGGACTCAACACAGTGACCTCATAGGTAGTGCTCTCAACCATTATACCCAAAGTTTTAGATACAGTGCTTGCTATATAAGAATGTGTAGACCCAACATCAATCAGTGCAATATAAGGTACATTATGGATAAAGAACGTACCCGTAATAACATCTAGAGTGTCTCCGTCCTCTTAGCGATGTACAGAATAAACTAGTACTGGCTGCCTTACCTCAGTATGACCAGCACCTATGCTCGGTGCTCCACAACCATGACCCATACCATTCCACCTTTGGCCTGACTACGGCCTCTCGATGGTTGCTGAACACCTCTTAGCGGCTGAACAATACCCATACTAGTAGCTTTCATCTGATCGGACCTCCATGGATAATCTCTGATACGGTGCTCTAATGATCCGCACCTCAAACATGCTCCAATCCTTTTCCAGCATTCACCCTGATGGCGTCTCTACAATCTGCACAGGGTTGCAGTCCAGTAGTAGCAGCAGGTGCCCCAACTCGGACCGACCCAGCAACTCTTGTCTTTTTCTTAAGCCTCACAAATGAACTTGAGGGCTCTGAATCCCTCTTGTTTCTACCCCTTTCCTTTTCATGGTTCTAGCGCTTAGCGCACTTCACATCCTAGGCGATCTTCGCCTTATCCACTAAAGCAGCAAAATCTAGCTCCCTTTGTGGAGCTATCAAAACCCTTAAATCATCTCTGAGGCCGTCCTCAAATCAAACACAATGCTCATATTCAGTTGCCACTGTCCCACGCGCATAACGGCTAAGTCACAAAAATTCAGCCTCGTATTCAGCCATAGATTTATCCCCCTGAGAAAAATTTAAAAACTCTCTCCTCTGGGCATCCACATAAGTAGCGCCCACATATTTCCCTTGAAATGCAGTCTTGAAAAATTCCCAGGTCAACTGGTCGGGTTGAGTACCCTTTTTAACTGTAAACCACCACTGATAGGCTTCATCTCCTAGTAATGACACTGCACCTTTTAGTTTTAGCCATGATCCTCTCTGTGGCCTTAATCCAATATTCAGCCACATTAGGGGCAACTCCAGCAATACCTCTAAAAATCTCAGCATCATTAGACCTGAGTCATTCTGTAACCGACCCACGGCCCACAATACTAGTATTAGGCCTAGCGATCCTCTCCAAAATTTGCAACATAGCTTGGGACAGTGCGTTGTCCCCAGCTGTACTATCGTGAGACCCAATCTCAGTCACAGGTGAAGGCGGTACCTCTCTAGCTTCAACGTTAGGCATGTGGCTCGATGACGAAGACCCAGCCCGAACACCTCCACGGCCTCCGTCACGGCCTCTTGTACCCCTTCCATGAGTACCTCTGGTGCTCATTATTGATTTGCGTATTATTTGTATTAAAAATTTTATGTATCAGTTTACAGTTCCAGTGTTTATTAACTAATATTTTATGAGAAGCAATATCAATTGTTCAGAGTTTTGTTTTCGCAGATAGCAGTCTTACTACAGTTTCAGTTTACCCTAAACAAAGTATTTTAGTATAGCCTATTACCTACAGTAGTTTCAGTATTTCAATTTAAACAAACAGTAGTTTTAGAGGACTTACAGAATCAACGTCGGAGACTCGGTGTACCACACATTCAGTAAAACATTTCCAAGTATTTCAAATCATTTAAAACAGTGTTTTAAAAGAAACCAAATCCACAGTCGAGTTTTGCAACCTAGCTTTGATACCACTAAATGTAACACCCCAAACCCGGCCTAGACGTTATGGCTGAATCTGGCAATGTCACATTGAAGTGTTTTTCGAAAAACATAATTTCGTTGAAAATTCGTTCTATACTAAAACCTCTTTGTGATCTTATCGAAAATTTAAAATATCTCATTCATTGTTAAAAATCAAGTCGTTTAAGCCAAATGTTAATCATATTAGATTGTTATTACACTTTAAAACATTGTTTGTTGCAGAAGCTTTTAAAGTATGTTGCATGAATGTGGTGTTTTGAAAAGCATTTATCTTTTTGAAAATCTGAGTCCTACTACTACCAGAGATAATTCAAAATAAATAAAATGTAAAATTAAAAAGATTAAAACTTTTAAGAGGCCTTATTACATAAAAATACCCAAATTTAAATTACTTATAAATTAAAAATCCAGTATAAAGGCATAAGCAAATGTGTGGCCACCCTCGAGTCCCTCCGATCCGCCTAAGGATTACCTGCGCAGATACGCAGATAAGCAGAAAGGGTGAGTTTATGAAACTTAGTGTGCAATCCCTTAATAATCAAACAGTTAGTCAGGCAGTAAGCAAATACAGTCTGGGCTTAAGCCCATATCAGTAATAGTTTAGTTTCAGTTAGGGCCTTAGCCCATTACAGTATCAATATCAATGTGGACTTTAGCCTATTTCAGTGATAGTAACAGTAATGATATGCAATCAGAGATCCTACCCAACAAGCCTCTACACTCCACTTCGTCCAGCCTCTACACTCCACTTCGTCCAGCCTTACACTCTATGTGGGGATAAAATCAACCCACCCATCCTTACACTACAAAATAGCACTGGTTGCGGCACTAAATAGTATTTGTAGCAGAGCTGCCAGTACAGTACACTTCCTCCAATCATAATAAACCCATCCCCATGCAACATACCATAATATCATGCATGTATGTAATATATATCAAATGGCATGCTCAATCAGTCATACATCTTATAAGGGCATAATAGTCATTTTATCTCATAGAGGCATAATAGTTATTTTTTCAATTTGGCGTCTAGGTATAATTACTGAGCCAATAGTAGGTCCACAGTCGTCTCGGGTGACCCGTGCAACCTTAACAGTCAAACAATGAAGATGGGCCCAATGCCCATAATGTAGACCCATGTGGGCCCACATGCCAGTGCCCCACCTAGCCCAGAAATGGCCTTAGCCGTGTGGATTACATAGCCTGGACCAATATTCACCACATGCTCTTGTAGGGTCTACACGGCCTATTTCAGCCCAACATGGCCTAAATCGGCCTAAGCCTATGAGATCGCACATGGTGGCCTCTATGATCAAACGTCTATATTTATTTGTTCGTATTGCCACACGAGTGAGGGCACGCCCGTGTAGAGATAATAGTCACGATTTTTGACTTTTACCGATTTACGTTTTGAACAGTGTTTACACACTTGATTGCGAACTTGCGCGACTAACCCACGAGAAATCCAACCTATCACAATCCAAAACTTCGATTAGTCGCTTATCAATCAATTGAAAAGAACCCTACCCCAAAACACTTGTTCGAGACTTTACCTATCACTGGCCTTGATCAATCACACTAAAACCGTTGCAGGAGATCGCATAGAATCCTTAAAGACTACCTGCATCACATTCGCGACTCGTTAACTAATATCATACATACAAATTATTGAACCAAGTGTAGCAACTTACCCAAAATGTAGAACTAAAACTGAGAGACAGAAGCATTCGGCCACCCCTAAAACACACCCGTAAACCGAGACACGAGAAGGAACAGTAGCACTCTTTTGTAGAAAATGGCAGAAAATAGGGGTGTTAAATAAAAGGCTATTACGGTAGAAGGGGAGAAAAGATAAAAACTGAGCACCTAAACCTGAGATGAAGTATTCTGCTAACGCAGAAGTTGAGAGGGTATTCGGCTCTAGCAAAGGAGAAGGGGAATTAAAGAAAGCTGAAAGAGTAAAGAGAAGAGAAGACAAAGTGTTCGGCCAAAAAGCATCAACCGATTGAAGATGGGGAAAGGTATTTGGTAAAAGAACAAAGCCAAGGGAGAGAGCAAGGGGCAAAGAGAATCGGCCAAAGACCAAGGCTAACAACCGAATGAGTTTGAGAGAGGGGAAGGGAATATTCGACAATAGTATGAAAGGATAGAGGAGAGAAAAAGAATCAGTTAGACAAGGGTTCATAGGGGAAAGAAAAATCAACAAACAAAAAGAACCTGAATGGTACTTGAAATAAGCCAGAAATGAAAGATGCCGTAAGACTTTACTAGAACAATTCGGTCTCTGAAGAATAGAAAATAACCAATGCTGACAGTTACTAAACAAAAGAAGAGCAATTTTCCAACCCCAAAACCGAATGCATAGAAAAACTACAATTCCCATTCGGCACCAACTCTTCTCCCACCATAAATCCCCACAATTTTCTCCTAAAATCTCTCCTAAAATTCCTCCAATCGATCACACTTCCCCTCAACAACTCAATTTGAATTCCCATCAACCTCTTCAGTGTTTTAGTCAACCTACAACACCCCCACGACAAAGCAGCAAAATAAAACACCCACTGCGCCCACCAGGATCCAAACCTCAGACCTCAGGCAAACACTACACGCCACCTATCCCTTAGACCAGTAGGCCTATTCTGTCATGTTTTACTAACATTTATTTAAGAAGCCTACTGACTAGAGACAGGGTTTATTCAAGTAAAAACAAAATTTAAACAAAATTTTGTACAAGAAAAAGCTTTAACTCAGGACTTCTCCAACACTTCTTAGGACACTTAACAACTGAAGCAAGCATGCATTTATGCAACACAACATACAACAAAATAAATGCTTATATTTTAGAGTGTTACATTATATTTGAAATGATGATGATGAATAAGGCTTTGAATCCATAAGATTGGAAAACTGATATGAGATGTGGTAATTGATGTTGAGATTAGAAATGGATATGAAATGGAAGAAAAATGTCAAATGGAAGGTCTATTTGTGACATGAGTTGAACAATGGTAGATATGCTAATTGCATATATGAAATTGGAAATTGAGACACCAAATGATATGTGAAATGGATTACTATGTTTTTATATTAACTAAATGTGTTAGTTTGAACAAAGAATTTATGTGAATTGGCATTAATGGCATGTTAATTGCATATTACCATTTTTTTTAAATTATGCATTTATAATTATTTACACTACGTTTAATGTTCAGATTATAAAAATACCACTGAGTTATACTCAGCATAAGGTTTTGTTTGTCGTGCATAGGCTAGGTACTTCTCTATTCGATCATCAACTCAGCATCTAGCGACAATCCAGGACTCAAATGTTGGTGATTGTAACACCCCTAACCTGTATCCGTCTTCGGAATAGGTTACAGAGCATTACCGGAGTTTACATTTCAAAACTATAAAAATTTTAAACATTTAATATCACAACATCAATCATAGCAAAGTCAACCAAAAACATACATATTGTCCCTTATACGAGCCATCGAGGCCCTAAAAACACATTAGAAACAAGTCAAGACTAAATCAGAAACATAAAAAATTTTAGGAAAAAGATGAAAATTTTCAAATTGTAAGGGTCACATGACTATGTGGCCATTCGAAGTAAGGACACATGGCCGTGTCCTAGTTCGTGTCCGTGCCCATGCAACTCTCTAACTTTGCAACAACCTAGTTTTAGCTAAACCAGAATAGTGGTTTTGGAACCATAAATTTGAGGTCGTAAAATTATTTTAATATTATTTTTGGTGTTTACAGTATGTGCATAAGCATGTGTGAAAATTTTGTGAGATAATTTTATAGTTTAAAAGCTCAATTTGAGAAAAGGACTAAATCGCAAAAGATGCAAAAGTTGCATTCTATACGATAAAGGTGTTTATTTGATATGGCTTATTAAATGTGTGGTCCTTATGTTGTAAATAGACCATTGATAGTGGATATTGACTTGAATGGCCATATATTTGATGATTAAATAGTTTAATAACCAAGGGTAAAATGGTAAACTTTGTATTAATGTATATTTAATAAAACAAAACATGAAAATAAGTGTTAATATTCATCTTTCTCACTGAAAATCAAAAGAAAATAAAAGATGGAAGCTCATTTAAGGTTCGACCATAGTTAAGCTTGATTGAGGTATGTTTTGACCTTAATTTTTGATGATTTCTACATTTTTGTGATCGTTGCTTTGAATACTAGCTTGCCCATGCCCTAATTTTTGAAAGTATTGATGATCTTGAAAGTTTTCATTTATGAATTAATGTGTTCTTGGATGTTTGATGATGAATTATGAAAGCTTGGTGCTTGATATACATGTTTTGTAAAGTGATTTTGAGTAAAAATGCATATTAGGGATTAAATTGAGAAAAGTGTAAATTGAGGGGTTAAATTGGGAAATAAATGAAAGTTTTGGGCTGCTAGGGGTCCCTAGGAAATTCGGCTAGCATGTAATTGAATTTAATTGTGTGAATTTTGTTTATTTTTGAAATAGGGACTAAATTGTAAGAAATGTGAAAGTTTAGGACCAAGTGCAAATTGGATAAAATTATGTGTTTGTGGATTAAATTTAATGAACTGGTGATTAAATGCGTTAATTTTGACTACATATAGATCAAGAAAAGAGGAACTCGAATTTAGATCGAGGCAAGAACAAAGTACTCAACTAATCGACTAGTTTCGTCATATTTACGTCTAAGGTAAGTTCATACATGATAAACATTTTTAAAATTATGTTTCGAATGATGTAATATCACATAAATTGTATATGTTAGACTACGGTTGAGAATGACGACAAATTGACTACGTATGACACTTTGTGTGCATTTCGAGATAACTTCGGCTATATAAAGCACTCAGTGTGCGGATCAGAATAGCTTCGGCAATATATATGGCACTTAGTGTGCGAAGTTGAGATAACTTTGGCTATGAAAGGCACTTAGTGTGTGAGATTATAATAGCTTCGGCTAAGCTTTAGCACTTAGTGTGCGAGATATAGAGTATTCGAAAATATCACGAGATTGTATGAGTTTGTTATGAAATTGTACAGGTATGTACATTTAAAGCATGAAATCCAAATATAAGAAGTTATGAACTTGTTCATAAACTATTGAGTAAGTATAAGAAAGGTTTGTTGGTTACGATGAATTAGATATCAATTTGTACGAATTGATGATTTGTATATTTTGAACTATTGAGTATAATAATTACGAACTTACTAAGCTATGAAGCTTACTGTGTGTTATTTGTCTGTGTTTTATAGATTATAGAAGCTAGCTCGGACATCGAAAATCATCGGGAACCATCATCACACTATCGACTACTTGTTGGTATATTTTGGATGCTTGTAATATTGGTATGTGGCATGTATAGGCTAGTGAGTTGATGATATATTTTAAGATTTGATATAGCCTTGAGATTTGGCTTGCTTTAGTTGAAAATGTTGGCATGTATTTGGTCAATTAAGGTTGCCTAAGTGATGTGCTTGGTAAGTGATATATGTGATGTAAAGAATGCCTTATGTATTGGCTTGTTTTGGGTATGTTTGCCTTGGTTGTTGATATGACTAAATGGTGTGTTTTTGTGAAATGAAATAGACAATAATATGATCAATTAATGTATATGGAACTTGTGCAAGTTTTGATGATTTTGGCATAATGATTTGGTAGGTTTTGAATGTGGAATTAAGTAGTTGGAATGGTTGATGATAGATGGTATGATATGTGTGTGAATTGGTATTCTTTGGCTGCCTATAAGTGTATGGAAATGGTTCTAATTTGGTTTCTATGTGTACATGAGTGTAGGGTGGAAAATTAACTTTTTAAATGTCCTATTTTTGTCCACACAGGCAGAGACATGGGTGTGTGTCTCAGTCGTGTGTGACATACGGTCATGTTACACAGTCGTGTGTCCTCCGTGGTACCATTCGAATTAAAGTCAGTATACTCTACAGTTTTGATATAGTCTAGACACATGGGCATGTCTACTGGCCGTGCGTGGCACACGGGCTAGCACAGGGGCATGTGGCCGACTGTGTGACCCAAGTCAGTAACCCTCTTAGGTTTTCACATGGCCTGGCATACGGGCGTGTCCTTGGTCGTGTGGTACAAGTCAGTATGTATGCCCTGTTTTCACACAGCTTGTGACGTGGGTATGTCTGGTGGCCGTGTGAGGCACGCGGCCTATTCATATGGGCGTGTGACCTTTAAATGTTAGAAATTTTTATAAATTTCTCAGAGTTTGCATATGTTATCGGTTTAGTCCCGAACCACTTCTAAGCATGTTTTAAGGTCTCTTAGGACTTTATAAGGGACATAATGATTGAGATGACTGGATTATAATTATGATTTCACAAATGTATGATTTATGTTGTGGTTGATCTGTAATGCCTCGTAATCCTATTTCAGTGATGGATACTGGTTTAGGGTGTTAAATCTAATTAGTATCAGAGCTACGGTTTAGTCGATTCTAGGTCCAACGCAGTGTGTGAGAGTGTAGCTATACATGCCATATATATGAACTGCAGTAGTGTGATGATTCTTGAAATTAAAATGTGTTTTTATATAACAAATGGATCCCGATCGAGCCATACCTGACGATATGGAAAGTAATGCACCTGCTCTCGCTCAAGGGGCAACGCCGGTCGATTATTGCCCCATTTCTAGTAGCCAAGAGGGAGAGGCTAAGTAAGCCTTCTTCCAAATGATGAGTGAGTGGTTTAAGGAGTTGTTTGAATGGATCTGACTGCTCGACAACCTCCACCCGCACCTATTTCTCAACAAGTCCCAGTTGTGCCACAAGTGATAGATCCGATTCGATTAAGTAAGCCACTTGTTGATAAGATTTAGAAACATGAGGCCGAAGAGTTTTGGGCTACAGTTGATGATGATACTAAGAGAGTTGAATTCTGGCTCGAGAGTATGATCAGAGTATTTGATGAATTGTCCTGTACTCCTGATGAATGCATTAAATGTGTTGTATCATTGCTGAGAGATAATACGTATCATTGGTGGAAAATTTTAATATCGGTGGTTCCTAGAGAATGGGAATTATTTCAGTTTGAGTTCCAGAAAAAGTACATAAGTCAAATATTTCTCGATCAAAAACATAAAGAGTTTCTAGAATTAAAATAGGGCTGAATGATTGTCACTGAGTACGAAAGAGAATTCGTACGATTAAGCACATATGCCCAGGAATGTAATGCCCCGAATTTGGGCCTAGAAAGAATAAGCCTTGAGCGTGGGAACAACTAGGAAACTGCACATAAGTATTTAGTTGTGCAAGAAAATGACATAAAGGCATGCTAGCTTTAGTGAATAAGTGTCCTGAGAAGTGTTGGAGAAGTCCTGGGTTCAAACCTGGGCTTTAGCAAAAATTTTAATTTTAAGTGAATAGGGCCCTTGGTTTTAGATAGTAGGCTTCTTATATTAAATTAGGTGATATATGATACAATGAGAGTTGTGGTGTAGTGGTTGTGGCGCGTTGTGCTTCTAAGGAGTTTGGGTGTTCGAGTCACTCTTTGCACAAAAGAGTATTTATTTTATTTCTTTGTTGCATGAGAAGTGGAGTCTGACTAGAATTCTGCAGGTTGGAATTTGAATGGTTCATGGAGAGAATTGTGAAGGGATAAAGGAAGAGATATTTGGAGAAAATTAAGGAGTTTGAGTGAGAAGGGGAGTGTGTGCCAAAATTGGTCTCTAGCTTTGAGAAAATTCAGCTTTGGGAAGGCTATAGGGGTTGTGCACGTTTTGGGGTTCAGGGTTTTTCTCTTCATTTTCAGTTTTGTTAACACCCTTGGTTGATTTTTGCTAATATACTGATTACTGTTGGGGACTTTGGTTTCGGCTTCTGTTTTGCTTTATTTTTCTTCTTTTGGCCTAATATACTATTTTATTTTGGTATCATCTATTCCTTTATTTCTTTTTTCTCTTCTTGGTGAGGTAGCCGAACACCCTAATCTTTTCTTTCCTTTCCAGTCGCTCCTCTTATCATCTCCTCTCTCATCATATTATTTTCTTCTTTTTCTCGATTTTCCCCCTAGCTGATTGTTCTTTCCCTATTCTTTTCTCCCCTCTTTTGTTCCTTTTTGATTTGGAATGTCGATTGTACTCGACCTTATTTTCTCTCCCTATTCTTGATCGATTGCTTCCATACGTTGCTATTGGTTTATTAATTTGTTTTCGGCAAGAGTTCCTGGCTAGAACGGTAAGTGTTCATATTGGCTCTTCCTATTTGATCTGTTCTTTCTCATCCTCTTTCTTTAAATTGAATGCCTCCTTTCTATTCATGATTGCTGAATGGTGATCTTTTCCCCATGATATGTGGCTCGTTGGGTTGTCAGGTCCTTCGAGGAGTGGAGTAGTGCAAGTGGCCTTGAAGCAACTTACCCCTTCCTCTAATTAATCGAATAAGGTAAGAACGCTACCTTATTGTTGGAATAGGCCGAATATTCCTGTAGATTGTAAGTTGATGTTGTCGATTTAAGCCACATCTGTGATCAATCCTATCTAGCAGGATATATTGTTATGCATCTAATTGACAAGGAGCGTCCGTTTGGTTCTAGCCAGCGATCATAGGGTAATAGGCTGTATTACTGTCAATCAAGGTTAGTAGTAATTGAAAGTCTGGGGATTTAATGTTGTGAACCGTAAAGATTGGAAGGCTAAAACATGTTTTATTGGAATATAGGCTTTGGGCTCGTGAGCGATTCACTCGTTTTTGCAAACAGGCGTGTATTCACACATTGAATATACTGTAGAAAGGTAAAAGCCGAAAAGATGAAAGAATGGCCTTTTGGCCACATGGGTGTGTGAACGCACATATGGTAAGCCAAGCCCATGAAACATGGGTGTTCGACTTAGAGGCCGCCATGAGCATTCTCATGGGTTTGGGCCGTTCTGGGCCACGATGGGCTGAAATAGGCCATATGGGCCCAATGGGCTTACAGGCTCCACACAGATAAATTCCATAATATATGGTAATTACTGAAGTGGGCTGTGTAGTTCGCATGGCCATGGTGGATTTTAGGCTTGATGGGCAACACGGGCCGTATAATGGGCCCTGGGCAATTTACACCACTAGAACCGTCAGGGTTACATGACTCGCTCGAGGCGACTGTAGACCTGCTGGTGGGTCGATAAGAGTACCTAGCCCCTAAAGTAGGTAAAATAACTAAAATACCCCTAAAGAGTAAAATGACTATTTTACCCCTCGAGGGTAAATGACTGATTTGTGTTATGATATGACTATTATTTCCGAGCATGACATTCTGCATACACATATGATTTATGACATGACATACTGCATGGGTTGGGTTTCTGTTAAGGACGAAATGTACTGTTACTGGTAGCTCTACCACATATACTGATACTGGCAGCTTTGCTGCGTTACTATTACTGGCAGCTCTGCAGTGGTATTATTACTGGCAGCTTTGTTGCGATATTGGTGTGTTGGCTGGGTGGGTCGACATTGTCCCCACATGGTGTGTTGGTGGTACGGGGTGGTGTGCTGGCTGGATTGGGATGGGTTGCATTACTGTACTATTTTGTTACTGTATTGGGCTAAGGCCCACTCTAAACTATTTTTGAATAGGGCTCAAGCCCAAACTGTTACTGCATGCTGTGTATTGATTGACTGTTAGGGGATTACACATTGAGTTTTCATAAACTCACCCTTTCTTTTGGCTACGCAAGTAATCCCCAGCGTTAGGCGGATCGGAGCTGCGAGGGACTCGGAGATGGCCACACTACAGCTCCTGTTTTCTTTTATTTGCCGTGTATTTGCTGTTAGATTTTGTTTTGGGTTTTGAATTATGTAATAAGGCCTCTCCAATTTTCCAACTTTTAATTTGGGATTTTTTGTGCTTTTCATCATTTATATATGTTAAAAGTAGAATGCAGATTTCGAAAATGATAACTGTTTTCAAAACACCACATTTCACAACACTTTTGAAATGCTTCCGCAACAAACAGAGTTTCAAGAGTAATGACAATTTAAAATGAATATCGAATAGATAGAATGATTTGAGTTCTAACAAAGAGGCTTTAAGTTTCCAAACGGGTTTTTCATCAGCAAAAGCAAGTTTTCAAAAAGAACTTCAAGGTGACACCTCTAGATTCGGCCATAACGTCTAGGCTGGGTTTGGGGTGTTACAGGGAATATGTGTCTATTGAGGAGATTATGTGAAACGTTTTGTTAACGGGTTGAATGAAGATATAAAGTTTTTAGTTGAGATACTTGAATTGAAGGAATTTGTAGTACTGGTTGAGAGGGCTTGTAAGGCCGAGGATCTTAGCAAGGAAAAGAGAAAGGTTGATTCAAAGGCAAGAGACTCGAGGAAGAGATCGATGAGTAAATCTTATCATTCCTCGTTGAAGAAATCTAGAGACTAATTTAACCGATCGACAACTTCTGTAGGATATCAGAATAGAGATCGCGGGAAGCAATACACCAATCCTAAAGCTCAAGCCACATCAGTATCGAGTGTTGGCAGCGTAAAAGATGTTAAACTTGAGTGTCAACGGTGTGGAAGATGGCATTTTGGAGATTTTTGGGTGAAAAATAATAGCAGAACTTGTTACAGTTATGGTTCACAAGATCACTTTATTAAAGATTGCCCAGAGTTAGCTGAAAAAGATAATGCTCAGAACACGAGGCCGAGTAACACTGCAGATAGAGGGAGACCATCCCGTAATGTTGGAAATGTGAGTGGTGGTAGAGGTGCAACACGAGACACTACTGTGAGATTTGATTCCAGAGCACATACACAAGCCTACGCTATTCGCGTTCGCGAAGAAGCATCATCTCCAGATGTTATCACTGGTACTTTTACTCTCTAAGATACTAAAGTTATTGCATTGATAGATCCAGGATCAACCCATTCATATGTATGCGTGAATTTAGTATCCAATAAGACTTTACCTATAAAGTCTACTGAATTTGTAATTAGAGTATCGAACCCCTTAGGCAAGTGTGTTTTGGTTGATAAAGTGTGTAAGAACTGTCCATTGACGATTCGGGATAATTATTTTCCTGCCCATTTAATGTTGTTTCCATTTGATGAGTTTGATATAATCTTGGGTATGGATTGACTAACGTTGCATGATCCTGTTTTGAATTGCAAGCAAAAGATGATTGATTTGAGATGTCAGAATAATGAAATTATTCGAATTGAGTCAGATGATCTGAATGGCTTGCCAGGGACGATTTCATTGATGTTAGCTGAAAAATATGTGAGAAAGGGTTGCGAAGCTGATTTCACTTACGTGCTTGATTTGAAAGTGACTGAAAATAAGATAGAATTGGTACTAGTTGTGTGTGAGTATCCAGATGTGTTTCCTGAAGAGTTACTAGGTTTACCACTGATCCGAGAGGTTGAGTTTGGCATTGAGTTAATGTTGGGTACAACGCAGATATCGATAGCTCTGTACAGAATGGCTCCGATAGAGTTAAAAGAATTGAAAGCTCAGTTGCAAGAATTAATCAACAGAGGTTTTGCAAGACCGAATTTCTTGCCTTGGAGTGCTCCCGTGTTGTTTGTAACAAAGAAAGATGGCACGATGAGAATGTGTATAGACTACCGACAGCTTAACAAAGTGATGATCAAGAACAAATATCCACTACCGTAGATTGATGATTTATTTGATCAATTAAAAGGGGCTACAGTGTTTTTAAAGATAGGTTTGAGATCAAGCTATTACCATTTGCGAGTTAGGGATTTTGATGTGCCGAAGATTGCATTTAGAATGAGGTATGGCCATTATGAATTCTTAGTTATCCCTTTTGGACTAACGAATGCACCTGCTATTTTTATGGACTTAATGAATCAAATTTCTAGACCATACCTAGATCGATTTGTTGTTGTGTTCATAGATGATTTTTGATATATTCACAAGATGAAACGAACCATGCCGAGCATTTGAGAATTGTATTGCAGACATTACGTGATATTATATGCAAAATTCAGTAAATGTGAATTTTGGTTGCGTGAGGTTAGTTTTCTGGGGCATATAGTATCAGCAGCGGTTATTCGAGTCGATCCGAGCAAGATTTTTGCAATAATGGATTGGAAGCCTTCGAGAAATGTATCCGAAGTTCATAGCTTCTTGGGACCTGCCGAATATTACAGACGATTTGTGAAAGGCTTTTTGATGATTATGACTTCGTAGACGAGATTGCTTCAGAAAGATGTAAAGTTTGAATGGTCTGAGAAATGTCAGAAAAGTTTTGATCATTTGAAAACTCTTTTAACTGAAGCTCCAGTGTTAGTACCGCCAGGATCGGGTAAAGAATTTGTGATCTATAGTGATGCATTGTTGAATGGCCTAGGTTGTGTTTTGATGCAGGAAGGCAAAGTCATAGCTTATGCCTCAAGATAATTAAAGTCACATGAGAAGAATTACCCGACGCACGATTTAGAGTTAGCAACTATTGTGTTTGCATTGGAGATTTGACACCATTATCCATTCAGTGAGAAATGCCATGTTTATTCCGATCACAAGAGTTTGAAATATTTGATGACTTAGAAAGATTTAAATTTGTGATAGCGGAGATGGCTAGAATTTCTAAAAGACTATGAGTTAGTAATTGACTACCATCCAGGAAAAGTAAATGTTGTTGCTGATACATTAAGTCAGAAATCTTTGTTTGCTCTACGTGCAATGAATACTCAGTCGGCTCTGTCTGATGATGACTCGATTGTAGCTGAGTTGAAAGCAAAACTATTATTTGTACAACAGATTTATGAAGCTCAGAAGACTGATAATGAAATGTGTAACGCCCCGTACCCGAGACCATTGCCGGAATCGAACACGAGGTGTTTACGGACTTAATTCATTACTTAAATAGCTCATACAATTCATTTTAAAATTTTCCAGACAAGCTGGCTAACTGCATCACAGTCGCTTTAAAAATCATATCTCGAGTTCCAAAACTCGAAATCCAATTAGTACAGTTTATTAGTTAAAGTCTCCCCTATTTCAGGGTTTGACTACTCTGACCTCTGTGTATTACGAATCAGATATCTCCCTGTATAGAGCTTCAATGACTATGCTGTTTGTCTCTAACTAGACTCAATAATGAATCTGTAGATATAAATCATGACTTTTAATTATCTTTGTAAAATTTATGGTGAATTTCCAAAGTCCTAACAGGGGATCCAGAAATCGCTCTTGCCCTGTTTCACAAAAATTTAAACATCTCATAAAATATAGCTCATATACCTGTTTTGTTTCTTCCATATGAAAATAGACTCATCAAGCTTCGATTACATAACTTATTCATTATTTAATTCCATTTCTACTATTTTTAGTTATTTTTCAAATTCACGTCACTACTGCTGTCTGAATCTATTTTGTGATAAATTTTACCTATTTCATGGTTTCCATGGATTAGCTAGCAATTTGACATACATAGCACCAAATATGATCATGATTAGCCATTCCAATGGCTAATCATTACCAAGCATTTCCATACCACTCAATAACCATATCATAAGACCATATATACAAAATGATTATAATGCTATACTCAAAATATATAAGCCATTTTTGCATGGCTATACGAATATATACATTACCAAAAGATACTTAATTAACAACAAAGGTCAGTCCTATACATGCCATTATCAAATTTCAACTAAAAGAGTACCAAAAAGGGGCTTAGATAGTGTGGATGACTTCGACTTTGACACTTCCGAGTCTGATAGCTGACGAACAAAATCTATAATACAGAGAATTTAAGCAATAGAGTAAGCGTTTCGATGCTTAGTAAGCTTATAAGTAAGGAAATCATTTGAAACAAAAACACAAAAGAAATAGCATTCATAAGGATAAATAAATGTCTATGCACAAGATCACATATTCATTTTAATTTACACTTCTATCAATATGTTTACACATTCGAAGTCAAACTTAACTAAATTTCATTTGAATCAATTTCATGTAACTCGAGTAAGCTATAGGCTTCATATAACCCTGAGGAATGGCCAGGAGAGCATTATTCGATTACATAATCACAACTTATACTGTACCAAATTTTTCCAATGTATATACGATCCATACCTGGTCATATTAGAGATTATGAGCACATTAATCGGAATTATTACGACAGAATCGCACCTTTCCAAACATAAATACTTTCGGAATTTGGCTCAGATATAACAACCAGCACGAATGCCTTCGGGACTTAACCCGGTTATAATAACCCGTACGAATGCCTTCGAGACTTAACCCGGTTATAATAACCCGCACGAATGCCTTTGGGACTTAACCCGGTTATAATAACCCGCACGAATGCCTTCGGGACTTAACCCAGTTATAATAACCCGCACGAATGCCTTGCACATATATATATCATAACCCATTAGCATTACTAGCAAACAAGTTCAACATGCTTATCAACCCTTACTCTTACGGCTCAATAGCTACATACACGTAATACGATTTCATTTCGCTATTCCACATGAATTCTTTAACCATTCGGCTCCAAGTCATATAAAATAAAAATCATTTGTTTCACTATGTAATTTATATAGAACCATAAGATCACAATTTATCTACTATGCTTTTATATGATACCTATAAAATCATAAGCTAAGTTCCGTTACTCAAAGACTTACCTTGGTATATTCGAACGGTTGTAGATTGGTTACTCTATTGGTTTCTCTTTTCCCCTATCCAACTTCGATCCTCCTTGCTCTTTAGCTTAATAAATGTAAATAAATTTGTTTAATATCTTAACTAATATTATTTACTTATTATTCACATTCGGCAGTCACATAACTTCAAAGTATAATATGTTTTATATAATATGCCAAGACTAAATTTTTATGCTTATTATACCGATATCTATTTCACATGAACAAGCAAAAATTCACATAACTTACCATGCTTCCATATACACGAATTTAACTATATATATATATATCTAAATGTCCCTATGTCTCAAGGTACATGCATAAAGCGTTCATATATCTATACCTATGTGTGACTATCACAATTTAATCGATTTCTTGTTTTATGCACTACCACGTATTCACATATATATAGAGAGAGTATGCCATTTACTCATAAACCCCATTATGCCGAATATTCATTTAATATTTTGTTCACATACTCATACATAGGCGATTTGAAAATTTCCCTTTGACCAATATACATTCGGCAATGATCATAACAACTTAGCAAGTCTTAGAATCCTTCTTTAACATTTTGACTTCATCTTGTTATCCCCCCCAAAGACCGAATGCACACATATAAAAAATATAATGCCGAATGTCATTAACCAATAGTCACACTCACTACTTATGTACAAAAATTTATCCACCCTAGCCTATAGTTCATTCGGCCATTCATCACTCAACCAAACAAAATTTCATAGCAAACTCCTATGACCAAGCACACACATATACTTACATCCTAATACTCATAATATTCAAAATCACATTTTAAATAAATTATCTTAAACAATGCCGAATCCTTAAGCGATTAAACATCAAAATTTTCTCAATTCCAAACATATAAACAACATTTATTCATGACATCAAGCATCTTTATTTCGGCTATTACTAGTATAAGCATTAACCATTCATATTTTTTAGAAAGACCAATTTCTTTCCTCAACACATTCATCATCAAAATTCAAATAAAACAATCAAAATTCCTTCCTTTATAACCATAGCCGAATGCTCCATTCACCCATCATTATTGAAAATTTTAGCATGGGCTAAGCAAGAACCATGATAATTTACCTAAAACAAGTAAACATTTCACAAATTTAACACAATATACTAACCTTCCTAAGGATTCAAGTGACCGAAATTCTTCCCCTCCTTTCTTTCTTCTATTCGGCCAAGTTGAACAAAGAGAGAACTTTGTTTTCATCACCAAATATCTTTATTTTTATTTAAAGTATAAAACCATTTAACTAAAATTAATACATTTTTTTAATATAAATTTATCATCATGGCCGGCCACTACTAGCAAAAGGGGATCTTTGACATGCAAGTCCAAGCATTTTTATAACATGCATTAATAAGTCACTTCAACATTTGCCTAACACATTTCTAAATTTTCTCACATAAGTCCTATTTAATAATTTCGCATACAAATGATAAAATTAAAGTATGAAACTTTCACACATGCCTTTTCACATACAATAAACACAAAATTTAATGGTTAATTATTTTTATGACTCAGTTTTGTGGTCCTGAAACCACTTTCCGACTAAGGTCAAATTAGGGCTGTCACAAAATGTTAGCTAAAAGAACTCAAAGTGAATCTAACTTTGATTCAGAGTTTCAAGTTTATTCTGATGATTGTTTAAGATTCAGAGGCCGAATATGTGTTCCAAGAAATTCAGAGTTGATTCAAATGATGTTGAACGAAGCACATAGTAGCCGTTTGTCTATTCATCTAGGAAGCACAAAAATGTATAATGACTTGAAATAGTTTTATTGGTGGCATGGTATTAAATGTGATATTTTGGAATTTGTTTTAAAGTGTTTGATTTGTCAGCAAGTTAAAGCTAAGCATCAGGTACCGTCTGGTTTATTGCAGCCAATTATGATCCCCGAATAGAAATGGGATAGAGTGACTATGGATTTTGATTTAGGTTTGCCCCTATCTTCGAGTAAGAAAGATGCAATCTGGGTTGTGGTTGACCGGTTGACAAAGTCCGCTTATTTCATTCCTGTACGAACGGACTATTCGTTTGAAAAGTTAGCTGAGTTGTATATATATGAGGTTGTGATATTACATGGGGTACCTATTTCTATTGTTTAGGATAGAGATTTGAGATTCACATCGAGGTTTTGGAAGCACTGGGTACAAAACTACATTTTAATATTGCATATAATTCGTAGACGGATGGTCAATCTAAGCTATTTAGATACTCGAGGATATGTTACGTTGTTGCATTCTTGAGTTTGAAGGTACGCAGTAAAAGTATTTTCCATTGATTGAATTTACGTATAATAATAGTTTTCAATCGAGCATTAAAATGGCGCCGTACGAAGCTTTATATAGTCATAAATTTCGAACACCATTGTATTGGACTGAGCTAATCGAGAATAAAATTTACGTGGTAGATCTGATTAGAGAAACAAAAAAGAGAGTGAAAGTGGACCGTTATAGTTTGAAAGCAGTGTCAGATCGTCAAAAATCATACGTAGATTTGAAACGGAAAGATATTGAATTTCAGATCGGGGATAGAGTGTTTTTGAAAGTATCTCCATGGAAGAAAATACTTCGATTCAGTCATAATGGCAAATTGAGTCCAAGATTCATCGGGCCGTATGAGATGATGGAGCGAGTTGGACCAGTTGCTTATCCGCTAGCATTGCCGTTTGAGTTAGAAAAGATTCATAATGCATTTCATGTATCGATGCTTCGACGATGCAGATCCAATCCCTCACGTATTATTTCTCCGACAGAAGTTGAGATTCAACTAGATTTATTGTACAGTGAAGAACCAATCCGAATTCTAGCTCGTGAGACCAAAGAGCTGAGAAATTAAAGAATAACGTTAGTAAAAGTGTTGTGGCATCGACACGGGGTTGAAGAAGCTACGTGGAAACCCGAGGATACTATGAGAAAGCTATATCCAAACCTATTCATTGGTAAGATTTTCGGGGATGAAAATTCCGGGGGGAGAGTTGTAACAGCCCGGTTTTAGATAAATCAAAACAATGGTATCGAAACCATAAATTTGAGGTCGTAAAATTATTTTAATTTTATTTTTGGTGTTTATAGTATGTGAATAAGCATGTGTGAAAATTTCATGAGCTAATTTTATTGTTTAATAGCTCAATCTGAGAAAATGACTAAATCGTATAAGATGCAAAAGTTGCATTCTATATGATAAATGTGTCTATTTGATATGGCTTATTAAATGTGAGGTCCTTCTATTGTAAATAGACCATTGATAGTGGATATTGACATGAATGGCCTTATATTTGATGATTAAATAGTTTAATGGCCAATGGTAAAATGGTAAAATTTGTATTAATGTATATTTAATAAAAAAACATGAAAATAAGTGTTAATTTTCATCTTTCTCATAGAAATTCAAAAGAGAATAAAAGATGGAAGCTCATTTAGGGTTTGACCATGGTTAAGCTTGATTGAGGTATGTTTTGAGCTCAGTTTTTGATGATTTCTACGTTTTTGTGATCGTTACTTTGAATACTAGCTAGCCCATGTCCTAATTTTTTGAAAGTGTTGATGATTTTGAAAGTTTCTATTTATGAATTAATGTGTTCTTGGATGTTTGATGATGAATTATGAAAGCTTGGTGTTTGATATACATGTTTTGTAAAGTGATTTTGAGTAAAAATGCATATTAGGGATTAAATTGAAAAAAGTGTAAATATAGGGGTTAAATTGTGAAATAAATGAAAGTTTTGGCCGGCTAGAGGTCCTTAGAAAATTCGGCTAGAATGTAATTAAATTTAATTGTGTGAATTTTGTGTATTTTTTAAATAGGGACTAAATTGTAAAAAATGTGAAAGTTTAGGGCCTAAGTGCAAATTGGCTAAAATTATGTGTTTATGAATTAAATTGAATGAATTGGTGATTAAATTGGTTAATTTTGAATACATATAGATCAAGAAAAGAGGAACTCAGATTTAAATTGAGGCAAGAACAAAGTACTCGACTAATCAACTAGTTTCGTCATTTGTACGTCCGAGGTAAGTGCATACGTGATAAACATTGTTAAAATTATGTTTCGAATGATGTAATATCGCATAAATTGTATATGTGAGACTACGGTTGAGAATGACGACAAATTGACTACGTATGGCACTTTGTGTGCATTTCGAGATAGCTTCGGCTATGTAAAGCACTCAGTGTGCGAATTGGAATAGCTTCGACTATATATATGGCACTTAGTGTGCGAAGTTGAGATAACTTTGGCTATGAAAGGCACTTAGTGTGTGAGATTATAATAGCTTCAGCTAAGCTTTAGCACTTAGTGTGCGAGATATAGAGTATTCGAAAATATCACGAGATTGTATGAGTTTGTTATGAAATTGTACAGGTATGTACATTTAAAGCATGAAATCCAAATATAAGAAGTTATGAACTTGTTCATAAACTATTGAGTAAGTATAAGAAAGGTTTGTTGGTTACGATGAATTAGATATCAATTTGTATGAATTGATGATTTGTATATTTTAAACTGTTAAGTATAATAATATCGAACTTACTAAGCTATGAAGCTTACTTTGTGTTATTTGTCTGTGTTTTATAGATTATCAAAGCTAGCTAGGACATCGAGTATCATCGGGAACCATCATCACACTATCGACTACTTGTTGGTTATTTTGGATGCTTGTAATATTGGTATATGGCATGTATAGGCTAGTGAGTTGATGATATATTTTGAGATTTGATATAGCCATGATATTTGTCTTGCTTTAGTTGAAAATGTTGGCATGTATTTGGTCATTTAAGTTAGCTTAAGTGATGTGCTTGGTAAGTGACATATGTGATGTAAAGAATGCCTTATGTATTGGCTTGTTTTGGGTATGTTTGCCTTGGTCGTTGATATGACTAAATGGTGTGTTTTGTGATATGAAATAGATGATAATATGATAAATTAATGTATTTGGAACTTGTGCAAGTTGTGATGATTTTGGCATAATTATTTGGTAGGTTTTGAATGTGGAATTAAGTAGTTGGAATGGTTGATGATAGATGGCATGATATGTGTGTGAATTGGTATTCTTTGGCTGCCTATAAGTGTATGGAAATGGTTCTAAATTGGTTGCTATGTGTACATGAGTTTAGGATGGCAAATTGGCTTTTCAAATGGCCTATTTTTGTCCACACGGGCAGAGACACGGGCGTGTGTCTCAACTGTGTATGACTTACGGTCATGTTACCCGACTGTGTGTCCCCCGGGGTACCCTTCGAATTAAAGTCAGTATACCCTACAGTTTTGACACAGCCTAGACACACGGGTGTGTCTACTGGCCGTGCGTGGCACACAGGTGGCACATGGCCGTGTGACCCAAATCAGTACCCCCCTTAGATTTTCACATAGCCTGGCACAGAGGCATGGCCTCGGCTGTGTGGTACAAGTCAGTGTGTATGCCCTGTATTCACACGGCTTGTGACATGAGTGTGTCTGTTGGCTGAACCACTTCTAAGCATGTTTTAAGGTCTCTTAGGACCTTATAAGGGACATAATGAATGAGATAAATTGATTATAATTATGATTACAAAAATGTATGATTTATGTTGTGGTTGATCTGTAATGCCTCATAAACCTATTCCGGTGATGGATACGGGTTTAAGGTGTTACATTTAATTGGTATCAAAGCTACGATTTAGTCGATTCTAGGACCAACATAGTGTGTGAGAGTCTAGCTATATATACCATATATATAAACTATGATAGTGTGGTGATTCTTGATAGTTAAAATGTGTTTTTATATACCAAATGGATCCCGATCGAGCCATAGCTTACGATGTGGAAAGTAATGCCCCTGCTCCCGCTCAAGGGGCAGCGTCGGCTGATTCTAGGCCCATTTCTAGTAGCTAGGGGGAGAGGCTAAGCAAGCCTTCTTCCAAATGATGAGTGAGTGGTTTATGGAGTTCGTTCGAATGAATCCAACTACTCAACAACCTCCACCCCCACCTATTCCTCAACAAGTCCCAATTGTGCCACAAGTGATAGATCCGATTCGATTAAGTAAGCCACCTGTTGATAAGATTCAGAAACATGGGGTTGAAGAGTTTCAGGCTACAGTTGATGATGATGCTGTGAGAGCTGAATTCTACTTCGGGAATACGATCAGAGTATTTGATGAATTGTCCTGTACTCTTGATGAATGCATTAAATGTGTTGTATCATTGCTGAGAGATAATGCATATTATTGGTGGAAAACGTTGACATCGGTGGTTCCTAGAGAACGAGTTACCTGGGAATTCTTTCAGACTGAGTTCCAGAAAACGAACTTAAGTCAAAGATTTCTCAATCAGAAACATAAGGAGTTTCTAGAATTAAAATAGGGCTGAATGACTGTCACTGAGTACGAAAGAGAATTCGTATGATTAAGCAAGTATGCCAAGGAATATGTGTTTATTGAGGAGATTATGTGCAACGTTTTTTTAACGGGTTGAATGAAGATATAAAGCTGTTAGTTGAGATACTTGAATTGAAGGAATTTGTAGTACTGGTTGAGAGGGCTTGTAAGGCCGAGGATCTTAGCAAGGAAAAGAGAAAGGTTGATTCAAAGGCAAGAGATTCGAGGAAGAGATCGATGAGTAAATCTTATCATTCTTCGTTGAAGAAATCTAGAGACTAATTTAACCGATCGACAAATTCTTTGGGATATCAAAATAGAGATCGAAGGAAGCAATACACCAATCCTAAAGCTCAAGCCACATCAGTATCGAGTGTTGGTAGCATAAAAGATGTTAAACCTGAGTGTCAACAGTGTGGAAGATGGCATTTTGGAGATTTCTGGGTGAAAAATAATAACAGAACTTGTTACAATTATGGTTCACGAGATCACTTTATTAAAGATTGCCCAGAGTTAGATGAAAAAGATAGCTCAAAACACGAGGCCGAGTAACGCTACAGTTAGAGGGAGACCATCTCGTAATGTTGGAAATGTGAGTGGTGGTAGAGGTGCAAATCAGGTCATAAAATTTCATTCATATTTTAAAACATCCAATAACATGCACACAGTCCCTTATTTGGGTTTACGAAGCCCAAAACATACTTCAGAAAAGGTTCGGGACTAAACCGAGAACTTTGGAAAGCTCTGGGAAAAACATAGAAATTTTTCTCATGAAACAGGGTCACACGACCGTGTGCCATCAACATGCCTGTGTCCTCAAGCCTTGTAACTCTTTATTTATGAAGTCAGCAAATAAATTGAACGACACGGCCAGGCCACATGCCCTTGTCGCCCAGCCGTGCCCCTCACACGGTCGAGACACATGACCGTGTCTCATCCCGTGTAGTTAACTCTTAGGCTATTTTCCAAGCCTTTTTGTTACCCTTACATGCACACACATATACATGGATCCAATGACATTCAACATCCTCAATTATGATACAAACATATCATTTACCTATCAACATGCATGTGTTACACATTCCCAAATTAAGCCAAGACTAGCCATACCATAGTTATCTTTGTGCCAATTTATTTCAACTTATCATCAAACTTCCATGTTCAAAGCATTATTATTTATCTCCATATTACACATTTAATTCATGGTCATAAAACATTCATTCAACACACATGGCATATTGCCAACCATGCATGACAAACAAACATAATCATATCTTCACATCATAAGCAATAAATCATAACTTGACTAGCTATACTTACAAGCCATAATCAATATGAGCCACATCTCATGGCCATATACAATAGCTCAAAATAGGCCAATACATTTGGACAAATCATAATAACACATGTCATAGAACTAGGTCCCTATACATGCCACTCACTTGATAATTCTAACTATGTAACAATATTCCAAAGGTATTGGCTTGGACTGAGCTTAAAGCTTAGTAAGTCCATATGAAAATAATAAGCAAATTATCAACATGATTCCATGGAAATATAATCATAATTACACTTTTACTTATTTTCTGGTCATGTTGTTTTCTCGAGTCATGGTTACTAAATTATTTATATTTGGAGCTACAGAACTCCAAACTAAGATCCGTAAATTTTATATAAAACTAGACTCATATATATTTTTACCATAAAATTTCCAGAATTTTTGGTCCAGCCAATAAGTATATTTTATTCTTTAAAGTTACCTCTTTTCTGCTGCTTGACAGCTTCGACCTTTCTTTACTAAAAATTGATTATCTCATAGTACGGGTTTTTATTAATGTTTCTATATATTTCTATTGAAAATAAATTCATTAAGAATTTTAATAATATAAATTATAACCCATAATTATTTTTTTAAAAATTTTTAATGATTTTCTCAAATCAGAATAGGGGATTCCAAAATAATTCTGACTCTATCTCACAAAAATTCAAATATCTCATAATAAGAAATTCTTTTTCTTACACCGTTTCCTTTATATGAAAATAGACTCAATAATATTTTATTTAATATCTTATTCAACTTATAATTAAATTTTCAACATTTTTTTATGATTTTTTAAAGTCACACAACTACTGCTGTCCAAAACTGTCTTATTACTAAGTTTCACTCTTACATAATTTCACTTACTCCATTCCATCTGACCGAAAGTTTGCTCAACTATCAAGCACGTTGCTTATAAATTTCCACAAACATATACCTGCACTTATTCATCACATGGTCATGTTCACATGTATTTTCACTTAGTCAATTTCCCGTTGAACTTATAGGAATAATAACAGATACACGGTTGACTGCACATGTTACCACCCTTGTAACTGAAGCTATCTGGTACGCATAGTAGCCTGCACTTAGTACTACACATGCGACCAACAATTCGGTACACGTAGTAGCCTGTACTTAGTACTACACACGTGACCTAACCATCTGATACACATAGTAGCCTGCACTTAGTACTACACACGTGATTGAAGTTGTTGGGTACGTATAGTAGCCTGCACTTAGTACTACACATGTAACCTAACTATCTGGTACACATAGTAGCCTGCACTTAGCACTACACACGCGACCTAAAACCATCTTAAACACATAGTAGCCTACACATAGTACTACACATGTGTTCTCACAATGGATCATTCGTATCATTTCTATTCCGAAGGTTTAACCAGGGAATTCCTCACTTTTCAACATTTAACAAACTCATTCATAGTCTATTTCGATTCGTAATTAACATCAAATGATCATTCTACAAGCAACCACATCTCATATAATAACATAAAAAGAATCGATATATTATTTACATACAAACTTACCTTCATTTTTACTCTTTCACAAGTCATCCAAATTGATAAAACATCATGTTATATCAAATTCTCAATATATTCAGCTATTATATAGCAAGCCATCAATGATTGAACCATAAAATATTTCATGTGCTACTAGTCATATATCATTGTTCTCACAAATTTTATATACCATTCTTTCATCACTTTTCAATATATTAAATCATACATTTTATGCCATAATAATAGAGAATTACAATTCAAGCATGATATTGCATTATTATTACCATACGAACTTACTTTAGGTTTGAGTATGACTATTTATTTTGAATTAGTGCTTAACCTCGTTGAACCTCGTTCTAAGCCCGAATCTTGTTTTCTTGATTATGGAACTTGGAAGCTTGAAAACCCTAACCATAGCTTCCTCCTTGCTACATTCAGCCAAAACAAGAAGATGGGCAAGGTTTTTTGGCTTTTATTTTGTCTTTTAGTCCATTTAATTACCAATTTACCAAAATGCCCTTTTTATTCATCTTTAAAATTTTATCCTTCCATGTCCATTTTTGTCCAAAAAATTATCCAATGGTCTAATTACCACTTAAGGACCTCCAATTTAAAATTTCATAACAATTAGACACTTCTAACGTGTAGAACTCATTTTTCGCACTTTTTACAATTTAGTCTTTTTGACTAAATTGAGTGCCCAAATGTCAGAATTTTTGAACGCGATTTTCACAAATCATCCCGTGAAATTGAAGACCATAAAAATATAATAAAAAAATTTACTATGTCAAATTTGTGGTCCCAAAACCACTATTCCGACTAGGCCCTAATTCTGGATGTTACAATTGTTGAATGGCCTAGGTTGTGTTTTGATGCAGGAAGACAAAGTCATAGCTTATGCCTCAAGACAGTTAAAGCCACATGAAAAGAATTACCCGACGCACGATTTAGAGTTAGCAGCTATTATGTTTGCATTGAAGATTTGGCACCATTATTTACTTGGTGAGAAATGCCATGTTTATTCTGATCACAAGAGTTTGAAATATTTGATGACTTAGAAAGATTTGAATTTGTGACAGTGGAGATGGCTAAAATTGCTAAAAGACTATGTGTTAGTAATTGACTACCATTCGGGAAAAGCAAATGTTGTTGCTGATGCATTAAGTTAGAAATCTTTGTTTGCTCTACGTGCAATGAATACTCAGTTGGCTCTGTCTGATGAAGGCTCGATTGTAGCTGAGTTGAAAGCGAAACCATCGTTTGTACAGTAGATTTATGAAGCTTAGAAGACTGATAATGAAATGTTAGCTAAAAGAACTCAATGCGAATCTAACTTTGATTCAGAGTTTCAAGTTGATTCCGATGATTGTTTAAGATTCAAAGGCCGAATATGTGTTCTAAGAAATTCAGAGTTGATTCAAATGATGTTGAACGAAGCACATAGTAGTTGTTTATCTGTTCATTCGAAAAGCATGAAAATGTATAATGACTTGAAACAGTTTTATTGGTGGCATGGTATGAACGTGATATTTTGGAATTTGTTTCAAAATATTTGATTTGTCAGCAAGTTAAAGTTGAGCATCAGGTACCGTCTAGTTTATTGCAGCTGATTATGATCTCCGAATGAAAATGGGATAGAGTGACTATGGATTTTGTTTCAGGCTTGCCCCTATCTTCGAGTAAGAATGATGCAATCTGGGTTGTGGTTGACCCGTTGACAAAGTCCGCTCATTTCATTCCTATACGAACAGACTATTCGCTTGAAAAGTTAGCTGAGCTGTATATCTCTGAGGTTGTGAGATTACATGGAGAACCTGTTTCTCTTATTTCGGATAGAGATCCGGGGTTCATATCGAGGTTTTGAAAGAAACTACAAGATGCACTGGGTACAAAACTACATTTTAGTACCGTATTTCATCTATAGATGGATGGTCAATCTGAGTGAGTTATTCAGATACTCGAGGATATGTTTCATTGTTGCATTCTTGAGTTTGAGGGCACGTGAGAAAAGTATTTTCCATTGATTGAATTTGCGTAAAATAATAGTTTTCAATCGAGCATTAAGATGGCACCATATGAAGCTTTATACGGTCGTAAATGTTGAACACCATTGTACTAGACTGAGCTAAGCGAGAATAAGATTCACGTGGTAGATTTGATTAGATAAACAAAAAAGAGAGTGAAAGTGATCTACAATAGTTTGAAAACAGTGCCAGATCGTCAAAAATCATACGCAAATTTGAAATGGAAAGATATTGAATTTCAGATCGGGGATAGAGTGTTTTTGAAAGCTTCTCTATGGAAGAAAATACTTTGATTCAGTCGTAAAGGCACATTGAGTCCAAGATTCATTGGGCCGTATGAGATTATCGAGCGAGTTGGACCAGTTGCTTATCGGCTAGCATTGTCGTCTGAGTTAGAAAAGATTCACAAAGTATTTCATGTATCGATGCTTCGACGATACAGATCCAATCCCTCACATATTATTTCTCCGACAGAAGTTGAGATTCAACCAGATTTATCGTACAGTAAAGAACTGATCCAAATTCTAGCTCGTGTGATCAAAGAGCTGAGAAATAAAAGAATAGCGTTAGCAAAAGTGTTGCGGCATCGACATTGGGTTGAAGAAGCTACATGGGAACCCGAGGATACTATGAGAAAGCTATATCCAAACCTATTATTAGTAAGATTTTCGGGGACGAAAATTCCTAATGGGGAGAGTTGTAACAGCCTGGTTTTAGTTAAATCAGTATAGTGGTATCGAAGCCACAAATTTGAGGTTGTAAAATTATTTTTAATATTATTTTTGGTGTTTACAATATGTGAATAAGCATGTGTGAAAATTTCGTGAGCTAATTTTCTTGTATAATAGCTCAATCTAAGAAAATGACTAAATCGCATAAGATGCAAAAGTTGCATTCTATATGATGAAGGTGTCTATTTGATATGGCTTATTAAATGTGAGGTCCTTATGTTGTAAATAGACCATTGATAGTGGATATTGACATGAATGGCCTTATATTTGATGATTAAATAGTTTAATGGCCAAGGGTAAAATGGTAAACTTTGTATTAATGTATATTTAATAAAACAAAATATGAAAATAAGTGTTAATGTTCATCTTTATCATTGAAAATCAAAAGCAAATAAAAGTTGGAAGCTCATTTAGGGCTCAGCCATGGTTAAGCTTGATTGAGGTATGTTTTGAGCTCGGTTTTTGATGATTTCTACGTTTTTGTGATCGTTGCTTTGAATACTAGCTAGCCCATGCCCAAATTTTTTAAAGTGTTGATGATTTTGAAAGTTTCCATTTATGAATTAATGTGTTCTTGGATGTTTGATAATGAATTATGGAAGCTTGGTGCTTGATATACATGTTTTGTAAAGTGATTTTAAAAATGCTTATTAGGGATTAAATTGAGAAAAGTGTAAATTGAGGGGTTAAATTGAGAAATAAATGAAAGTTTTGGGCTGCTAGGGGTCCCTAGGAAATCGGCCTAGCATTGTGTGAATCAGAATAGCTTTGGCTATATATATGGCACTCAGTGTGTGAAGTTGAGATGGCTTCGGCTATGAAAGGCACTGAGTGTGCGAGATTATAATAACTTCGGCTAAGATTTAGCACTTAGTGTGTGAGATATAGAGTATTCGACAATATCACAGAAGGTATGAGTTTGGTATGAAATTGTACAGGTGTGTACATTGAAAGCATGAAATCCAAATATAAGAAGTTATGAACTTGTTCATAAACTCTTGATTAAGTATAAGAAAGGTTTGTTGGTTACCATGAATTAGATATGTAACAACCCAATTTAGACCCTAATCGGAACGGTGGTTTCGGGACCACGAATCTGAGTCAGAAAAATATTTAAAAATTATTTTTTGTGTTTGTTATGTGTGAATTTGTGTGTGTGAAATTTTCGTGATTTAATTTTGTTGTTTGAGTGTCCAATTTAATAAAAGGGCTTAATCACGTAAAATGAAAATTTGATAGTTTAATGTGCGATGAACAAATTGAATGTGTCTTTATAATTTGGAGCATTTATGTTGCAATTATGCCATTGAATAAGTGATGGATGGTAGAAACCATGAATTATAATGGTTTTATATTTTAATATAAAGGTTATATTTGTAATTTGATTACTAAGTAATAATAATATAACATAAAAATTAATGGCCATAGCTTATATTATTCTTTCATCACCGAATATGAAAATAATAAAGAAAAAGAAAAAGCTTGGGTTGTTTGGCCATGGTTGATATTGATTAAGGTATGTAGTTAGCCCGATTTTTGATAATTTTTATGTTTTTGAGATCGTTTCTAAGTTATCTACAAGACTCATGCTTGAATTGTTTTATTTTGGTGAATATTTTGAGTTATGCCATTGTTGAAAGCTTGTGATTTTTGTTGTTTGATGGTGAAATATGAAAGATATGTTTTGGGTTAACATGTTTTGTATTGGAGTTTTTGATGTTTTTGAGTAATTAGGACTAAATTGCAAAAATAATAAATTGAGGGACTAATATGTGAAATAAATGAAATATATGGACTTGTATGAACACTAGGAACATTCGGCCTAACATGGGTGTAGTGAAATTTTGCATATTTTGTGTTTTGTGCAATAGGGACTGAATTGTAAAAAATGTTAAATGTCAGGGGTAAAATGGTAATTTTTCCATTTGTGTGTTTTTGGACTAAATTGAATGAAAATATGTTTGAACAAGTTTGATTTAAATATGTTTAGATTAAGAACCGAAGAAATTAGATTTAGATTGGGAGAAAACTAAAGTTGTCGACCGTTCCGTTTTACATTATTCGAGGTAAGTACGTACTTAATTTTAATTAAACGCAAATTACACATGCATAAATTAAATATGTGAATATATATAGCTAATAGCCAAATGTGTTCTAGTTTGGATTCCATGATTATGAATTCGTTTCGACCGAGTTATGATGTCCGAAAGCCCCGTATGAACCTTAGGAATAGTTAGAATACATACGTCATGACATAGGATTTCGATATATGTGTACGAGTAAGACCACATTTTATACGTTCGCATCAATATGTGACTCTGATATATGTGTGCGAGTAAGACCCTATCTAGGACAGTGGCATCAATATGTGATTACATGCAAGACCACGTCTGGGACGTTGGCATTGTACGATATGTGTGATTATCCGAGTGTCCTATCTAATTCCAAATGGTTCATCAGGCAACAACAGGTTGTGATCGAATGTGAAAAATGAGCTAAAATGATCAGGCATGAATTGGTTTATTACCTACTTGAAATCAGGTAAGTAAGTTACTAATGTGAACATGTGTGCCTTGTGAAGTATATTCGGCCTTTGCTATGTATATACATATGATGTTATATTTTGATTCACGAGTATAAGTATATGTATTCACATAATGATATTTAGCTTTGAAATTGAAAGATATTTTGCTTATATATATGTGTGTATTCGGCCATATAATATAAATATGTATGTGATTGTTATCCATTGATTTTTGAATATATGCACATAAGTGTATATGTACTAGCTATGATAAAGATATTTTGGCTTGGAAATCGAATGATTGTTTATTAAAATATGTATATGTACATTCGGCCATGAATAGTTTATATGTGAAAGTATATATAAAATACATGCAATTATAAGCTTAAGATTTAAAGTAATTATGATAGAAAAATTTTGTTTAGTTTAAACGATTTGATTATGTCATTTAGATTTTTATTTTCTTATGACTTACTAAGCTATGAAAGCTTACTCTGTATGTGTTCATGTTTACCCTTGTTTCATAGATTTTGGATTCAAGTTACAAGCTCGAGAATCGTCAGAGAAGCTTATCACACTATCAACTGTCTTCGGTATCTTCATAAGTGAATTTTAGAATCTATGTCATGTATAGGCTAGATTGTAGCTTGAAATGTTGGATTTTGGTTTTGTATAATTTAAGCCATGCGAAAGTGGCCTAACTTCTATGCTTGAATTCAGTTTTGTTTGATTATGACTTAAGTTCATTTTGGTTATTATGCTATGTGTCCTGGATGAATTGTATTTGTGATATCTATTTTGTACATTGAAGTTGGTTGGTGATTTTGGATGTGTGCATTTGGTCGATTCGATTATGACATATGGATTGATAAAAGTATAAGTGAATTTGGTTGTTAATTTGGTTAAGGTGTTATTCATGATTTGGTATTAAAGGAAGATAGGTTATATTCAAATATAGAAAAAGTTTATTTTGATATGTTTATTACATGGTAGATAAGATTTGTGTATGGGATATATGTTTATATTTGGTTATTGATTTACTTTTGTGAAGTATAAATTGTAACATGAATTGTTTTAGAAGTTAGTATAATATACTAGTGTACTCGGTTATTTGGTGAAAATACATGAAAGGGTTATGGTCAACTTGGCGATTTGGTACATGTGTATATATATATGTATATGTATATATTTTTGCACAAGATGAGATGGTATGACATATTTATTAACTCAAAGTATATGTATATAAGGATATAAAGTGGTGTTTTGGTTATGAAGTAAATGATGTTTGTGTTTGAGTTATAATATGTAATGCATTAATTAGTAAAATGTATGTCAATTATATATGGTACATTGGAGTATGCTTATGTTATAAAATAATGATAGGTATGACTATATGGATTTGATAATTATTTGGAAATTGATTAATATGCACAAGTAGATCTTGGTTGTCAAATAGACATTAGATGAATAAGATTATGTGACATTTTCAAATGGCATGTGACAGCCCTAAATTGACCCTAGTCGAAAAGTGGTTTCGGGACCACGAAACCGAGTCTTATAAATAATTAAAAGTTATATTCTGTGTTTATGATGTGAGTAAATGCATGTGTGAAAGTTTCATGCATTAATTTGATCTTTTTTATGTGGATTTATTAAAATGGACTTATATGAAACATTGTTGGAAAGTGAGAGGTTAATCTTACAATGGTCTATTAGTACATGCATTGAAAAGAGTGGTTTTGCATGTCAATTTACCCGTAATGAACATAGTGGCCGGCCAAGAAAAGATAATGCTCCACCAATTCAAATTTAAAACAATTTCGTATTAACAAATGAATTAATAATTGTAATAAAAGGAATTAAATAAAGGAGAAGAAAGAGGATGGTGTTCATCTTCTTCTCCTACCTCTCTCAAGCCGAAACAAAGAGGAAAAATAAGGGAAAACTTACCTAGAGCAATTCGGCATTCATCTTTAGCTATTAGGAGGTAAGCTTTGAATTTGTTGATTTGGCTTTATATTATGCTAAGTTAATTTGTGAATGCACTCTTGGTAATGTCAAGAAAGTTGAGATTTCCTGCGGTGATTTGAGCAAGATGCCGAATGATTAAGTGTTGGAATTAGGGGCTATTTTCATGTTGTAGGGAACAATGGGGGAATGACTAGAATGGGGTAAAGATTTTTGGATGAGAAGCTTAGAGACACCTTGTACATTCGGTCAAAAATTGAGTCTATTTAGAATGTTAACTTCTTCCTCTATGATTATTTTTCCTTGCATGTTAAATGGTTCTTGATAAGGCCGAATAAGTTATGAAAGTTTTTATAAATGTATGAAGTTCAAGGTGCAAAAATTTTAGTCTTGATGTTATGAATAATTCGATTAAAATAAGGAGAATGGGAGTTGTCATTTAGGTTAAGATCAAAGAAATTAATCTTGTTAAAACTTTAAACTAATAATGCCCATATATGTGATAGCCGAACATAGACTTTGTTTAAAGTCTTAGTCAAAGGCCGGTTAAGTGTTTTGAATGGATATCTAAGTGTTAAATAATAAAACTCTTGATGACTTGGGTTATATAGCATTCGGCCAAAGACTATATGGGCTTGCTAATTCGGTTTAAGTGAAGAAACTATGATAGAGAGATATGACTAAATTGTGGACTTTGACAATTTAAAAGATGCATTTGACTTGTGTACCGACTTGGGATGATATGTGTTTCTATATGAAGTTAGATGGTGTTGATGAAATTCGATAATGCATGATGTTTAAATAGTATTGCACAAGGTCATTGTACTTAGATTGTATGACATACATGTATTGAATGGAATTGCCCAAGTGAAAAGTAATTAAATAAATTTATTTGTTTAAATTTAAGCTCAAGAGCAAAGGGGAACTAAATCTGATAAAGGAAAGGAAAAAGTAGTCGAATAGCTATTGAAATCGTTCGACAACAACCGAGGTAAGTCTTCGAGTAATGGAACTTAGTTTATGATTTGTTCAAGTCATGACATATAAGCATAACAAATAAACGGTGATATAATGAATCTACTTGAGTTACATATATTGAGGTAATTAGTTTATACTTATGACGGGCATCCGAATGCGAATAGAGGTCATGTTATGAAGCAAGTCAAAATCATGCTCTTTGTATGTGGCTATTGAGCCGAAATTGGTAAGGTTTGATAAATGTCTTGTGTTTGAGCTTTAGTAATAAAAATGAAATAAGGATGTGTCATGATTTATTGATATATGTGCATGATTATTCGGATGATAACCGAGCTAAGTCCCGAAGGCATTTGTGCGAGTTACTATAACGGGCTAAGTCCCGAAGGCATTTGTACGAGTTACTATAACCGGGCTAAGTCCCGAAGGCATTTGTACGAGTTACTATATCCGGGGCTAAGTCCCGAAGGCATTTGTACCAGTTACTATATCCGGGCTAAGTCCCGAAGGTATTTGTGCGAGTTACTATATCCGGGCTAAGTCCGAAGGCATTTGTGCGAGTTACTATAACCGGGCTAAATCCCGAAGGCATTTGAGCGAGTAGCTATATCCGGCTAATTCCCGAAGGTACTTGGTTTGGGAATGAGCAATCTCGCTGTAATAATTTCAATTAATACGCTCGTAAAACCCCAACGATGAGGTATGTTTTGTATATGCATTGGAATAATTGATTCCTTTTAAATAGTATTCGCTCAATCGATTAACAAGCTTCCGGCCTTTAGTCAAGTTGATTCCTTATGTATGAATATAAGGGTTGGAAATGTGAAGTAGGTATGATTGTGAGAATATGTATATGAAATTATTCGTTTAGTCATATGAATGCTATACTTCAGTTGTGCATGATTTCATTACTCAAAAACTTACTAAGCATTAAATGCTTATTCCGTTTCTTTGATTCTTTGTTTTATAGATTTTGGTTCGTCAGCTATCGGATTCGGGAGTGTCAAAGTCGAAGTCATCCACACTATCAAAGCCCTTTTGGTACTCTTTTAGTTGAACTCTGAAAATGGCATGTATAGGACTACCCTTTTGTTGTTGGTCATGTACCTTTCGGTAATGTATATATTTGGTTAGCCATGCGAAAATGGCTTATATATATTTTGAGCATAGCGTTATAATCATTTTGTATGTTGATCATGGAGTGTTATGGAAATGTTGGTAACGATTAGCCATTGGAATGGTTAATCACGATCATTTTGGTGCTATGTATGACAAATTTTAGTTGATCCATGGAAAACCATGAAATAGGTAAAGTTTACCTTAAAAATAGATGCTGACAGCAACAGTGATGTGGATTTGAAAAATCGTTAAAAATAGTAGGAATGGAATTAAATAGTCAATAAATTATGTAATCGAACCTTGATGAATCTATTTTCATATGAAAGTAAGGAAACGATCATATGAGCCGTATTTTGTGAGATGTTTAAGTTTTTGTGAAACAGGGCCAGAGCGATTTCTGGATTCCCTGTTCCGACTTTGGAAATTTACTATAAATTAACCAGAGATAACTAGAAGTCATTCCCTATATGTACAGATTCCTTTCCAAGTCTAGTTTCTTTAGAAACAAACGGAATAAGTATTTAATCCCTGTACAGGGAGATATCTAAGTCGTAATGCATGAAGGTCAGAGTAGTCGAACCCTTAAACAGGGGAGACGTTAACTAATAAACTGTACTAATTGGCTCAACCAAAAATTCTAGAAAAAATTTTTTAGATGGACATATGAGTCTAGTTTCAGGAAAAATTTACGGAACTGGTTTTCGAGTTTTGGAACTCGAGATATGATTTGTATGGTGACAGTGACGCAGTTAGCCAGCTTGTCTGGAAATTTTTAAAATGGACTGTGCAAATAAATGAATTAAGTCTATTAGCACCTCGTGTTCGACTCCGGCAACGGTCTCGGGTACGGCGTGTTACAAATTTATTGGTATCAGAGCCACCGTTTAGTCGATTCTAGGACTACCGTAATACGTTTGGGTCTAGCTATACATGCCATTATGTGTCTATTTGATAGTGTGGTGATTTCTGACAGTTAAAAATGTGTTTGTTTATAGTAATGGATCCCGATCCCAACCGAACGGTAGCTGATGATCTTGAGAGTGTAGCGCCTGCTCCCGCACAAGGGACAGCGCCGGCGGACTCTCAACCTATTGCTAGTAATCAGAATGATGAAGCTAGACAAGCTTTTTATAGCGTGATGAATGATTGGTTCAACCAATACATTTGAACTAATACGACTGTTCCACAACCTTCATTCCCGACTAATACAACCCCCGCACCTACAATACCTCTGGTAACTGACCAAATAAGGTCAAATAAGCGCCCAGTTGATAGAATCCGAAAACACGGGGCTACTGAATTTAAAGCTACGGACAGCGATGATGCCGAGCAAGCTGAAGTTTGGTTGGACAACACTGTTCGGGTACTCGATGAGCTATCTTGCACACCCGATGAGTGCCTAAAGTGTACTATATCCTTGCTACGTGATTCTGCCTACTATTGGCGGAATACGTTGATTTCTGTTGTGCCCAGAGAGCAAGTAACTTGGGAGTTTTTCCAAACCGAGTTTCAGAAAAAGTATATCAGTTAGAGATTCATTGATCAAAAACGGAAGGAATTTCTTGAACTTAAACAAGGTTCCATGTCGGTTACTTATTATGAATGAAAGTTTGTAAGACTTAGCCGATACGCTCGAGAATGCATTTCTTCAGAAGTTGTGATGTGTAAACGTTTCGAGGATGGACTGAACGATGATATAAAGCTGTATGTTGGCATTTTAGAAATCCAAGAATTTGTGGTACTTGTCGAGCGAGCTTGCAAAGCCGAGGAGCTCAGTAAGGAGAAAAGAAAAGGTGATATGGGAGCAAAGGAGTTTCGTAAGAGATCTTCGGGAAAGCCTTTTCAACAGTCATCGAAGAAATTCAGAGATGATTTAGGCTGATCTAGAGACACTTCGGGCTTTTCTAGACGAGATCGTGATCGACCCCCTGTGGGTACACGAGTCACTTCGGTCGCCAGTGTTGGAAATGAACGTCGAGACAGAACAGAGTGCCTGTATTGTGGTAAACGGCATTCGGGGAGTTGTAGATTCCATGACCGCTCCTGTTACAAGTGCGAATCAGTTGACCACTTTATTAAAGATTGCCCGAGATTGTCTGAACAGAATGTAAATCAAAGTGGGAAACCGGGTGCTACCACTGCTCGAGGTAGACCATCTAGAAACATGGGAAATCCTAGTGGTGGTCAGAGAGGATCTAGAGACGCTACAACCAGATCTGAGGCTCGTGCTCCTACTAGGGCTTATGCTATACGCGCACGCGAGGATGCTTCCTCGCCAGATGTTATTACCGGTACTTTTACTCTCTTTGATACTAATGTGATTGCTTTGATTGACCCTGGTTCTACTCATTCTTATATATGTGAAACCTTAGCATCCAGTAAGACTTTACTTGTTGAGTCTACTGAGTTTGTAATTCGAGTGTCAAATCCCTTGGGTCGTTATGTACTTGTTGACAAAGTGTGTAAGAAATGTCCCCTAGTAATCCGAGGTTCCTGTTTTTCGGGCCGATTTGATACTTTTACCGTTTGATGAATTTGATATTATCCTCGGTATGGATTGGTTGACCGTACATGATGCAATTGTAAATTGCAAAGAAAAAACCATTGATTTGAGGTGTGTAAATAACGAGATAATCCGAGTTGAGTCTACTGACTTGAATGGGTTGCCAGCTGTAATATCATCGATGTTGGCTTAGAAATATGTAAGGAAGGGGTGTGAAGCATACCTTGCGTATGTACTTGATGACAAAGAGTTAGAAAAGAAACCTGAATCTGTGCCGGTGGTTTGTGAATACCCGGATGTTTTTCCCGAAGAATTACCGGGTTTACCACCTGTTCGGGAGGTAGAGTTTGGTATTGAGCTTGTACCTGGGACTACACCGATTTCGATAGCTCCGTATCGTATGGCACCAACCGAGTTAAAAGAGTTGAAAGCTCAGTTGCAAGAGTTGACGGATAGAGGTTTCGCTCGACCAAGTTTCTCACCTTGGGGTGCACCAGTATTGTTTGTGAAAAAGAAGGACGGAACCATGAGGTTTTGCATCGACTATCGTCAACTGAATAAAGTGAAAATAAAGAATAAATATCCGTTACCGCGTATTGATGATTTGTTTGATCAACTAAAGGGAGCCTCGGTGTTTTCAAAGATAGATTTGAGATCGGGTTATTATCAGTTGCGAATTCGAGATTCGGACATACCCAAAACTGCTTTCAGAACGAGATACGGTCACTACGAATTCTTAGTGATGCCGTTTGGGCTCACTAATGCCTCCGCGGTATTTATGGATCTGATGAATCAGATCTTCAGACCGTATGTAGATCGGTTTGTAGTTGTGTTTATCGAAGATATTTTGGTCTATTCGAGAAATGAAATCGATCATGCTGAACACCTGGGATTAGTGTTGCAAATTTTACGGGATAAGCAGTTGTATGCTAAGTTCAGTAAGTGTGAGTTCTGGTTAAGAGAGGTTAGCTTCTTGGGACATGTGGTATCTGCATCGGGTATTCGAGTTGATCCGAGCAAAATTTCAGTCATACTTAACTGGAAGCCTCCGAGAAATATTATTGAAGTTCGGAGCTTTTTGGGGCTTGCCGGTTACTACAGGCGCTTTGTAAAGGGTTTCTCGATGATAGCCACACCAATAACGAAACTACTTCAGAAAGATGTTAAGTTTGAATGGACAGAAAAGTGTTAGAAAAGTTTCGATCAACTGAAAACTTATTTGACTGAAGCTCCAGTACTAGTGCAGCCCGAATCAGGCAAAGAGTTTGTCATTTATAGTGATGCATCCCTACTTGGGTTGGGTTGCGTATTGATGCAAGAGGGTCGAGTTGTAGCTTATGCGTCGAGACAACTGAAGCCACATGAGAAAAATTATCCGACCCATGATCTCGAACTAGCTGCCATCGTGTTCGCTTTGAAAATATGGCGACATTACTTATTTGGTGAGAAGTGCCATGTATATTCGGATCACAAAAGGCTCAAATATTTGATGACTCAAAGAGACTAGAATCTGCGACAAAGACGTTGACTCGAGTTGTTAAAAGATTATGAGCTTGTCATTGACTATCACCCGGGAAAGGCTAATGTGGTTGCAGATGCTTTAAGTCGTAAATCACTATTTTCTTTACGAGCGATGAATGTACACTTGTCTGTTCTATCCAACAATGTGTTAGTAGCAGAATTAAAGGCCAAACCATTGTTGATTCATCAAATTCGTGAAGCTCAGAAAGTCGATGATGAATTGGTCGCAAGACGGGCTAAATGTGTTTCGAATATGGAATCAGAGTTTCAAATTGATGATGACGATTGTTTGAGGTTCAGAAGTCGTTTGTGTGTTCCAGGAAATTCAGAACTTATTTCGATGATTCTGAACGAAGCTCATTGTAGCCGAATGTCAATTCACCCGGGGAGTACGAAAATGTACAACGATCTGAAACGTCAGTTTTGGTGGCATGGTATGAAACGAGACATTTTCGATTTTGTTTCGAAATGTTTAATATGTCAGCAAGTGAAGGCGGAACATCAAGTGCCTACGGGTTTACTTCAGCCGATCATGATACCTGAATAGAAATGGGATCGAGTCATGATGGATTTTGTATCTGGGTTGCCAATATCGGCAAGTAAGAAAGATACGATTTGGGTTGTTGTTGATAGACTGACTAAGTCGGTTCACTTTATCCCCGTACATACGGATTTTTCATTGGATAAACTAGCTGAATTGTATGTTTCTCAGATTGTGAGATTACAAGGGGTACCTATTTCTATTGTGTCGGATAGAGATCCGAGATTCACCTCGCGATTTTGGAAGAAATTGCAAGAAGCTTTGGGTACCAAGCTGCATTTTAGCACTGCTTTTCATCCCCAAACCGGTGGTCAATCTGAGCGGATAATTCAGATACTCGAGGATATGTTGAGATGTTGCATCCTTGAGTTTAATGGTTCATGGGAATGGTATTTACCTTTGATTGAATTCGCTTACAACAATAGTTTTCAATCAAGTATTAAGATGGCACCTTACGAGGCTTTGTACGGTCGTAAATGCCGTACACCATTGTTTTGGACGGAGCTCTGTGAAGGTAAAATTTTCGGAGTTGATTTGATCAAAGATGCTGAGCAGAAAGTAAAAATAATTCGTGAAAGTCTGAAGGCAGCATCCGATCGTCAGAAGTCGTACGCGGATTTAAAACGAAGAGATATTGAGTATCAGGTGGGAGACAAAGTGTTTCTTAAGGTTTCACCTTGGAAAAAGATACTCAGATTTGGCCGTAAGGGCAAACTGAGTCCGAGATTCATTGGGCCGTATGAAATCTCCGAACGAGTTGGTCCAGTTGCATATAGGTTGCTTTTACCCCCTAAACATGAAAGGATTCACAACGTTTTTCCTGTTTCGATGCTTCGACGTTATAGATCTGATCCTTCGCACATAATTAGTCTATCAGGGGTTGAAATTCAATCTGACTTGAGTTATGAAGAAGAACCGATTCGTATCCTAGCTCGTGAAGTGAAAGAGTTCCGAACCAAAAGGGTTCCGTTAGTAAAGGTGTTATGGCTCAAACACGGAATCGAAGAAGCTACTTGGGAAACCGAGAACTCTATGAAAGAACGATACCCAAACCTATTTACCGGTAAGATTTTAGGGTACTAAAATTTCTTAAGTGGGGGAGAGTTGTGACAGCCCTAAATTGACCCTAGTCGAAAAGTGGTTTCAGGACCACGAAACCGAGTCATATAAATAATTAAAAGTTATATTCTGTGTTTATGATGTGAGTAAATGCATGTGTGAAAGTTTCATGCATTAATTTGATCATTTTTATGTGGATTTATTAAAATGGACTTATATGAAACATTGTTGGAAAGTACGAGGTTAATCTTACAATGGTCTATTAGTACATGAATTGAAAAGAGTGGTTTTGCATGTCAATTTACCCATAATGAACATAGTGGCCGGCCAAGAAAAGATAATGCTCCACCAATTCAAATTTAAAACAATTTCGTATTAACAAATGAATTAATAATTGTAATAAAAGGAATTAAATAAAAGAGAAGAAAGAGGATGGTGTTCATCTTCTTCTCCTACCTCTCTCAAGCCGAAACAAAGAGGAAAAATAAGGGAAAACTTACCTAGAGCAATTCGGCATTCATCTTTAGCTATTAGGAGGTAAGCTTTGAATTTGTTGATTTGGCTTTATATTATGCTAAGTTAATTTGTGAATGCACTCTTGGTAATGTCAAGAAAGTTGAGATTTCCTACGGTGATTTGAGCAAGATGCCGAATGATTAAGTGTTGGAATTAGGGGCTATTTTCATGTTGTAGGGAACAATGGGGGAATGACTAGAATGGGGTAAAGATTTTTGGATGAGAAGCTTAGAGACACCTTGTACATTCGGTCAAAAATTGAGTCTATTTAGAATGTTAACTTCTTCCTCTATGATTATTTTTCCTTGCATGTTAAATGGTTCTTGATAAGGCCGAATAAGTTATGAAAGTTTTTATAAATGTATGAAGTTCAAGGTGCAAAAATTTTAGTCTTGATGTTATGAATAATTCGGTTGAAATAAGGAGAATGGGAGTTGTCATTTAGGTTAAGATCAAAGAAATTAATCTTGTTAAAACTTTAAACTAATAATGCCCATATGTGTGATAGCCGAACATAGACTTTGTTTAAAGTCTTAGTCAAAGGCCGGTTAAGTGTTTTGAATGGATATCTAAGTGTTAAATAATAAAACTCTTGATGACTTGGGTTATATAGCATTCGGCCAAAGACTATATGGGCTTGCTAATTCAGTTTAAGTGAAGAAACTATGATAGAGAGATATGACTAAATTGTGGACTTTGACAATTTAAAAGATGCATTTGACTTGTGTACCGACTTGGGATGATATGTGTTTCTATATGAAGTTAGATGGTGTTGATGAAATTCGATAATGCATGATGTTTAAATAGTATTGCACAAGGTCATTGTACTTAGATTGTATGACATACATGTATTGAATGGAATTGCCCAAGTGAAAAATAATTAAATAAATTTATTTGTTTAAATTTAAGCTCAAGAGCAAAGGGGAACTAAATCTGATAAAGGAAAGGAAAAAGTGGTCGAATAGCTGTTGAAATCGTTCGACAACAACCGAGGTAAGTCTTCGAGTAATGGAACTTAGTTTATGATTTGTTCAAGTCATGACATATAAGCATAACAAATAAACGGTGATATAATGAATCTACTTGAGTTACATATATTGAGGTAATTAGTTTATACTTATGACGGGCATCCGAATGCGAATAGAGGTCATGTTATGAAGCAAGTCAAAATCATGCTCTTTGTATGTGGCTATTGAGCCGAAATTGGTAAGGTTTGATAAATGTCTTGTGTTTGAGCTTTAGTAATAAAAATGAAATAAGGATGTGTCATGATTTATTGATATATGTGCATGATTATTCGGATGATAACCGGGCTAAGTCATGAAGGCATTTGTGCGAGTTACTATAACCGGGCTAAGTCCCGAAGGCATTTGTGCGAGTTACTATAACCGGGCTAAGTCCCGAAGGCATTTGTACGAGTTACTATATCCGGGGCTAAGTCCCGAAGGCATTTGTACGAGTTACTATATCCGGGCTAAGTCCCGAAGGCATTTGTGCGAGTTACTATATCCGGGCTAAGTCCCGATGGCATTTGTGCGAGTTACTATAACCGGGCTAAATCCCGAAGGCATTTGAGCGAGTAGCTATATCCGGCTAATTCCCGAAGGTACTTGGTTTGGGAATGAGCAATCTCGCTGTAATAATTTCAATTAATACGCTCGTAAAACCCCAACGATGAGGTATGTTTTGTATATGCATTGGAATAATTGATTCCTTTTAAATAGTATTCGCTCAATCGATTAACAAGCTTCCGGCCTTTAGTCAAGTTGATTCCTTATGTATGAATATAAGGGTTGGAAATGTGAAGTAGGTATGATTGTGAGAATGTGTATATGAAATTATTCGTTTAGTCATATGAATGCTATACTTCAGTTGTGCATGATTTCATCACTCAAAAACTTACTAAGCATTAAATGCTTATTCCGTTTCTTTGATTCTTTGTTTTATAGATTTTGGTTCGTCAGCTATCGGATTCAGGAGTGTCAAAGTCGAAGTCATCCACACTATCAAAGCCCTTTTGGTACTCTTTTAGTTGAACTCTGAAAATGGCATGTATAGGACTACCCTTTTGTTGTTGGTCATGTACCTTTCGGTAATGTATATATTTGGTTAGCCATGCGAAAATGGCTTATATATATTTTGAGCATAGCGTTATAATCATTTTGTATGTTGATCATGGAGTGTTATGGAAATGTTGGTAACGATTAGCCATTGGAATGGTTAATCACGATCATTTTGGTGCTATGTATGACAAAATTTTAGTTGATCCATGGAAAACCATGAAATAGGTAAAGTTTACCTTAAAAATAGATGCTGACAGCAACAGTGATGTTGATTTGAAAAATCGTTAAAAATAGTAAGAATGGAATTAAATAGTCAATAAATTATGTAATCGAACCTTGATGAATCTATTTTCATATGAAAGTAAGGAAACGATCATATGAATCGTATTTTGTGAGATGTTTAAGTTTTCGTGAAACAGGGCCAGAGCAATTTCCGGATTCCCTGTTCCGACTTTGGAATTCACTATAAATTAACCAGAGATAATTAGAAGTCATGCCCTATATGTAAAGATTCCTTTTCAAGTCTAGTTTCTTTAGAAACAAACGTCATAAGTATTGAAGCCCTGTACAGGGAGATATCTAAGTCGTAATGCATGAAGGTCAGAGTAGTCGAACCCTGAAACAGGGGAGATTTTAACTAATAAAATGTACTAATTGGCTCGACCAAAAATTCTAGAAAAAACTCTGTAGATGGAAATATGAGTCTAGTTTCAGGAAAAATTTACGAACTGGTTTTCGAGTTTTGGAACTCGAGATATGATTTTTAAGGTGACAGTGACGTAGTTAGCCAGCTTGCTGGAAATTTTTAAAATGGATTGTGCAAATAAATGAATTAAGTCTGTTAGCACCTCGTGTTCGACTCCGGCAACGGTTTCGGGTACGGGGTGTTACATGGCACATTATTTGAACATTTTGGATAATCCATTTGAGTGGTTTAATTGGTTAAGTTGATGATATATTTGGCATATGCTTAGTGGATTATTACTTATAAGTATTAATGATAAGCAAATGTTGTATTTAAGTAAACAAATGCTATAATGGAATATATCATTTTTACAAGATGAAATGGTGTATGTTTGTTTACTAATTAGTATGTGTATAAAATTAGTAAGATAATAAGATATTTTATATTTAAATTATTTGAGTGCCATAATTGCTGTAGTATACATATATGATTGGTATGTGGAATACCATTTACTTGGTAATGAATTTTAACATCCGATTTTCATGATTCTTTGTTGTATTGATTAAATATAATCTTGGAAATTATATGAATTATAGAATTGAAGCATGATAGTTGCTTGTTAAAAAAAATACTAGATGATTAATTTTGTAATGAAAGTCTGTTCTGAATTGTTTAATGTTCGGTAATGCCTCGTAACCCCATTTCGGCGATGGATATAGGTTAGGAGTGTTACAAGATATCAATTTGTGTGAATTGATGATTTGGATATTTTGAACTGTTGAGTATAATAATTACAAGCTTACTAAGCTATGAAGCTTAATGTGTGTTATTTTTCTGTGTTTTATAGATTATCGAAGCTAGCTCGGACATTGGGAATCATCGGGAACCATCATCACACTATCGACTACTTGTTGGTATATTTTGGATGCTTGTAATATTGGTATATGACATGTATAGGCTAGTGAGTTTATGATATATTTTGAGATTTGATATAGCCGTGAGATTTGGCTTGCTTTAGTTGAAAATGTTAGCATGTATTTGGTCATTTAAGTTAGCCTAAGTGATGACATGTATAGGCTAGTGAGTTTATGATATATTTTGAGATTTGATATAGCCGTGAGATTTGGCTTGCTTTAGTTGAAAATGTTAGCATGTATTTGTCATTTAAGTTAGCCTAAGTGATGTGCTTGGTAAGTGATATATGTGATGTAAATAATGCCTTCTTTTTTGGCTTTTTTTGGGTATGTTTTCCTTGGTTATTGATATGACTAAATGGTCTGTTTTGTGATATGAAATAGATGATAATATGATAAATTAATGAATATGGAACTTGTGCAAGTTGTGATGATTTTGGCATAATGATTTGGTAGGTTTTGAATGTGGAATTGAGTAGTTGGAATGGTTGATTATTGATGGTATGATATGTATATGAATTGGTATGCTTTGGCTGCCTATAAGTGTATGGAAATGGTTCTAAATTGGTTGCTATGTGTACATGAGTTTAGGGTGGCAAATTGGCTTTTCAAATGTCTTATTTTTGTCCACACGGGCAGAGACACAGGCATGCGTCTCAGCCGTGTATGACATATGGTCATGTTACATGACTCTGTGTCCCCAGGGGTACCCTTCGAATTAAAGTCAGTTTACCCTACAGTTTTGACATGGCCTAGACATATGGGCATGTCTACTGGCAGTGCGTGGCACACGGGCTGGCACATGGGCGTGTGGCCGGTCGTGTGACCCAAGTCAGTAACCCCCTTAGATTTTCACACAGCCTGGCACACGGGCGTGGCCTCGGTCGTGTGGTACAAGTTAGTATGTCTGCCCTCTTTTCACACGGCTTGTGACACGGGCGTGTCTGGTGGCCGTGTGAGGCACACGGCTTGTTTACACCGGCGTGTGACGTTTAAATGTTAGAAAACTTTATAAATTTCTCAAAGTTTGCAAATGTTATAGGTTTAGTCCCGAACCACTTCTAAGCATGTTTTAAGGTCTCTTAGGACCTTATAAGGGACATAGTGATTGAAATTATGATTTATGTTCTGGTTGATCGGTAATGCCTCGTAACCCTATTCTAGCGATTGATACGGGTTTAGGGTGTTACAAACTTGGGTCACACGGTCAAGCCACACGCCCATGTGCTAGGTCGTGTACCCTTCGAAATGGCCTCACACGCCCGAGTGACAGGCCGTGTGCTAGGCCGTGTAACTACCTGACTTGCAACCCTCAGTAAGCTACAAGGGATGCACGGGTGCGTCACCCGGCCATGTTGACAAAAAACAGGCCATTTCTCACCCATTCATGCACACACCTACAATCAATTTTCCACATAAAAGCAAGCCTTCAAGTTGCACATAAAACATGCATAACCAACCTACATTAATATGACATATATTCATACAACCAATATGCCCAAAGGGCACCTCAAACACAATAACTAACTTGCATAACCCAATTCCTAGTTTAGCTAAAACTTACCATTTTGTATACGTATCAAGTCCACACTTATATGTTCCAAATTTACCATTTAACAATTAGCATAATAACCCATAAATATCAACTACGTTTTTTAGACAAAAATGACCATGTTCAACTTCTATCATCTAACCATCATAAAGACTATAAAGTCTTCCATCATAAGGCCGTATACATATATCAACAGATCAACCATTTCAATCATTCAAGATATCAAATTTACAAGCCAAAGCATAATAGCTAAAACATCAACCAAAACACCTATACATGCCATTATAACCAAAACTTAGAAACACCAAAATCTACCGATTTAGCCGCTGGATAGTGTGATAGATCTCTGACTAGCTTCCAAATCGATTGAGTTTCTGATAATCTAAAAAGTAAGAGAAAGAAAACCGTATAAGCAATGAATGCTTAGTAAACTAGTATAAATTTTAAAAAACAATAATCCATTTCAATAAGAACTTTATAAGTCGTGAATAACCCTATTCCAATGCCTTAGGGTTTATCAACTATATAACTATCAATGCACAAATGAATAGGTTTAATAACATCTCGAATACTTTTCATTTATAACATAATATAGCCTCATAAGTTGAATTACATAATCATTTGTCTTTTCCTAAAACGGTGAACCATTTCCTTTACTTTCTTACCAATCCATTTACTTAACATATATTTAATTACGTTATTAACTCATGAATTAGTGTATTTATTCATGACATAAGTAAAATCACATATAGCACAAGTAATTTTCCTTCCTTACAAGTAAGTCCTTTAACTTGACAATTATTTTATTTCATCATGTTACATCTTAACTATGCACTTATCATTTCATTACCTATTCTCACACATTTCATTTGCATACACATAAGACATAAACATAACATTAACCATAGCCACAAGCTAGTGCATTTGAACATAACCCTTTTAGAATCAACTATATGATAAACCATTTCATAAGAAATTACATACTTTGATTCTTACCACTTTTTCATGAACATAAGCATCTTTCCATTTGGTCATTTACTATTTCAATACATAACTTTAAAACTAACATAATATAATCCAACTACTAGCTTGGCACAAGCCTAAACATCATTAATAACACAAGTTAGTGATTAAACACATAACTTATCAATATCATCACATGGTAAGATAAGGTACATAAATATAGCATTACTTAAATCATACTTGGATCATCAACAATTCATACCTTTCATAGGTTCTTAACTTAGCTTTCAATACACTTATCGTTCTTTACCTTTTTATGACCGTTTAACTAGTAACTTGACTTGGATACTCAGATAACTACACTTTATTAGGGGCATCATAGATGTACATCAAGGGAACCGAAGTGCAAACAGGGGAGCCGATGTGCATTTAGCAGTACCAAAGTACAAACAAGGGCACGTAAGTGCAATCAGGGGCACATAAGTGTAATCAGGGTATAATTTGCGTAATCAGTTAATTACATAACTATAAAAATAATAGTACATATGGAAATTCAATTATACAATTTAATACTATGAATTTACCTGGCTAAATTGCATAAATGTCAAAGTACATGGGCATTTTTGTAATTTTCCAGTCTCCTCGATTTTCCACTCGATCTTGATCTAAATTAATAATTTCATTCAATCTATTAATTTAGACAGTAAAAAATGTATTTTATGCAATTTAGTCATTTTTGATACTTTTACAAAATTGCCCTTAAATTTTTACTTTTATTTAATTTAGTCCCTAAGCCGAAAACATGCAAATTAACCATTTTTAATACCAATTTATAATAGCCAAATATTCATGGCATCGATATCAGCCCATATTTGTAACATTTTCACATCAAATCCTTGAAATTTTATTATTTTAACAAATTAGTCCTTAATTGATAAATTCATAAAAAATCAATTAACAAAATACTTTTAATTATCAATCAACATTCCAAATTCATAATTTAACATAAAAAATAACAAGATTCATCAAAGGAAAAATTCAAAATCTTTAACATTTTCAAAATCAAAGGTACGGGCTAGCTGGGCCTAGTTGCAACAATCTCAAAAACATAAAAATTACAAGAAATCGATAAAAAACGGCTTACCAATTGTTGCTTGAAGCTAGACTCAGGCTAGGTTTCTTCTCTGCCTTTTATTTTTGGCTAAGTGATGAAGAAGATGAATGAATCATCTTTCATTCTTTTTTTATTATTTATTCTTTGCTTATTTAATTAAATATAACATATATTATAATGTATTACAATTTAATAAACATATATATTTTTTAACTATAACCCTACTAACAGTCTATCACATTTTAAAAATGGTATATTTACCATGCAAGTCAACATACTTTCATTCATTTAAGCTATTTAATCACTTGAACCAAATAGCGATCAAATTTTACATCTTTTACGATTTAGTCATTTTTAATTAATTAACTATCGAAATGTTAAAACTTTTCAATGAAACTTTAATACCACCTTAATGACACTCATTTTCTAAAACCACTTGACTTTAGGGTCATACCACTTGAACCCAATTGTTCTTCCATATAGCACAAAGTACCAATTCAAAATTTATTTTAACACCATAACTAACTTGTGAGTATTAAATAATAATATTTATGAACTCGCTCGTCAAATTTGTGGCGCCAAAACCACTAAAAATGGTTTGTTATAGTGATGATTTATCTTGGTCTTGGTATGTAGCTAAGAAGTCTTATGGTTATATGATGTTCATTTTGAATTTGTTTTCATTTTGAGAATAATATGTATATATATGTGTGTGTGTAATGGAAATGATGATGATAATGATATTTTGTTAAGTAGTTGGTATGTATGTTATTTTCTTATAAGGTATTTAGGTGATATGCCATGGAGTAGATATGGAAGAGTGATATCTATGCCTATGCCATGCTTGAAATGATTTGGTATATTTAGTGTATAAGTTATAAAGTTGATTTGGAGCCAATTGTGAGATGGTTTGAATGGTTAAATGAATGCATGTTTAATTTTTTGTTTTGAGGTGCCATTGAAGGCATACTGGTATAGTTGAATGTGGTCATTTGGTTGATTTTGAATTGCTGAGTCATGTGCTAGTTGTGGCATATTGGTTAGGCATTTAGGATGATTGTTATAAGTGATATTTTTTGTATTATTTTGATGTTTTTGAATTGGTTGAGATATGGTATAATGGTTGTTTGAGACCTAAGTGAATTAAGGTTAGAAACTTTATATTAAAAGGTATTTTCAAGTACACACAACTTGATACACAGCCTGGCACATGGCCATGTGCCATACACGACATATGGCACAACTGTGTGGTCTGCGTGTTTTAAGTGATTTTTGGTGCACATGGCCACAGTTTGTTACATGACCCATCGACATTGCCTGTAACACCCCTAACCTGTACCCATCGTCAGAATAGGGTTTCAAAGCATTACAAGAATATTCAGAATATTTTTCCATTAAACCACGTAAATTACTATTCATTTATCGATATCATCTATAACGTCCCATGATCGGGCCCTCGAGGCCTAATACGAGCATTAGAATCGAATCGGGACTTAATCGGGATCTCTAAGAATTTTTCACGAATTTACAAAAAAATTTTCCAAGGTACAGGGCTCACACACCCGTGTGGCCTTGTGACACGCTCGTGTTGGAGGTCTTTTTCGACCTTGTATAACTCTTTGACTTGCACACACGGCCATGCCACACTCCCCTGTGCTAGGCTGTGTGGTTAATTAATTTAATTCGAAATCAGGTGCAAGTTTCACACGGCCAAGACACATGCTCATGTTTTATTCCGTGTGGCACATAGGGCTGAAACATGCGCCCTGTCTCTGCCGTGTGCCCAATTCTGAGCATTCTATTTCTCAAAATTAAGGGGTTCCGTGTGCCTAATTCTGAGCATTTTTTTCTCAAAATTAATGTGCAGAGGATACATGGCCTAACCACATGCCCATGTCACCAGGTCTAGAAACACGCCCGTGTAGACAAAATAAAGCCATTTCTAGCTTCATTTCTCACCCAAAATTTCACCCAAGACTTACACTTGAAACACACAACCGAAACATACCATTCCAAGAATTCAACATAAGTAGTTTCATCATTTAACATGACATATCATTGCAAGCGCATGTGTTTATAAACTTACCTTGGATTAATTTAGGCATCCACAACATTGATCACATGTTCATGACATAACACATGTGTATATGTATATAATAATAATCTACTTAAACATACCAAAATGAACTATTACTAGCCATTCCAATGGCTAGGTTACAAAATGACATTTTCAAGCCACTATTGGCCAAGTTTTCCTATACATGCCATTATACCAAAATGATTTTACTAAGTATATCCAAAATGCTAGTTGATAGTGTTACGATGCTCCGATGATCTTCCAACCTTCATGAGCTTTCGAGCACTATAAAATAGGGAAAATAAAATGGGGTAAGCATTACATGCTTAGTAAGTTCGTATAACGGAAACTAAACTCACCAATCTTGTTTATTAAAATCTAGACATGCAATATTATGTTTCCATCCAATTGGCTAATTTGCCTAATCACATACATCCAATCAAACATGTTAGTCATAAAGTTTCCATACACATCAAGTAAGAATAGATGAGCTCATTAAGCAATATTCTTTCAAGTCATTATTATATCATCTCAAGATTTTCATGCCATGTCACGAGTTTGATATTCGTTGAATCATTGAAATTCTAATGAAGACTCAAATAGTACACTTGAAGTGTACGATTTATTAATCTTTCAATTCTTATTTAAGTTACCCCTTAAGGTACTTAACCGAGGAACACACTCTCAAGTTACTTGTCGTATAACAGGATTACCAGTCCAGGCTAAATCCTTTATATAGCGTATGCTCAAAAGAGCTCAATTAGGGTTACTAGTATAGGCTAAACCCTAATCATAACGTATGCTCGAGAGGTAATGTATCGACTTACTCGTCTGGGCTAAATCCTTTCTATGACAAGGTCATTGGGATTACTCGTCCGAGCTAAATCCCGTCCACAACAAATGCAGAACCCTATTTGTTTCGAGAAAGCTCATACAATCATCAGAATTCAACATTCAATCGGGACTTAACCCTTTATCACCATTTCAAGCATGTATTAAGTTTCTCATTATAGCATTCAAGTAATTTACATCAATATAAATCACATTCCATACAACACAACATTCAATTAAAGATATTTACATGCCGGATTAAGTTACATGAACTTACCTCGACACTTGTTCGCGTAAAAGTCTACTAATCCGAAATCTTTTCTTTTCCTCGATCTAACCTTGAATTAGTGTTCTTCGGATCTATATAAATGAATTTAACCATCAATTTCATACATTTCATATTCAAATAGACTTAATTTACGTCCTAAGTAAAATTACCATTTTGCCCTTAACTTTTCGATAAATTCTGATTTTGTCCCTAGGCCCGGAAAATGAAACTTGTGTAAATTACTCCCTATTTCAAGCCTAACCAAAGCCCCCTTACAAATTTTACAGCACATGTAAAAATAAAATTTTAGAATATTTCCTTCAATTTCACAACTTTACATTTTAGTCCCTAATTCAAGTTTTAATTAAAAATCACTTTGCAAAAGTTGTTTATCTATCAATAATCTATCATTTTCTACCATAAGTTTATAATTTCCAGCATAATACATCCATGACCCATTTTCATACCTTGATAACTTTTCAAATTAATTCCTCAAATAGAGAGATTAAGCTATCTTTGTTTCAAAAATACCAAAACTACTAAAAACGGGATAAGAGAACTAACCAATTAAGCCTTGAAATTTTCCTCTCTATCTCCTAGGGTTGCCACAAAATTTTAGGTTGAGGGTGACAACAATAAGATGATATTATCTTTTATCACCTTTTAATTAATTATGTATTTTGGTATTTCTAATTTAGTCTTTGCCCTTTTTTCTATAAATCCATGGATGAGTCACCAAGAAAAATCTACATACTTTTCTTAATGGTATAATTACCATCTAAGAACCAAGTTTTGAATTCAATAGCTATTTGATCTTTATAGCTACTAGAATTCAACTTTCGCATTTTATGCGATTTAGTCCTCGTAATTAAGCACTTAATCGATAAATTTTTCGTTTCAAAATTTTCATATGACATGTCTATTATATTACGGACCATATAATGAAATAAAAATAAATCATGTTTTGGGTCAGATTTGTGGTCCCAAAACCATTGTTTCGATTTCACTTAAAAAAATGGGTTGTTACATGGCCATGTGACATCTTTTTCATATTTATACTTTTGACCCACATGACATTAGTGAGTTACATGGTTTGTTCGCATGGTCATGTGACTCTAACCTTACACAACATTAGATTTTTACACAGCTTGACCACACGACCATGTGATCCACCCTACATGGCTTCAGCCTTCCACACAGTTAGGGGACGCGACCTCGTGACCCCTGTTTATAGATTTTTCCTATCTTTTTGTTTATGATTCAAATTGATCTTTGTTTGTTACTGAGTTGGTTTTAAGCTTTCGTAAGCTTGATATTAGCCGAAAGTTGATTGCATTACATAGTATACTTGATCATATGTGATGTGATGATATTTAATTGAGATTTTTTATTAATAAATTCCACGTAATTGATTTGTAATGGTTTGTAACATCTCATTACTCAAGTTCAGCGATTGGATCGAGTAAGGGGTGTTACATTTACTGGTATTAGAGCAATAAGGTTAGCCTATTCTTGGATTAAATCGAGAGTATAGGTACATGCCAAAGTTAAGTTGCGTTTGATTCGGGATTTGGATGCTGATTATATTGTTTTTATTTTATATTGATGTCGAGAAAATCTAGAAATAAATTTAATTAGAATATTCATAGTAGCAGTAATTTTGTTGAGAATGAAATTATGGTTGAATTGGTGGCACCGAACATTGATTCAGCTAGTTCTCAACAACCTAGGGTTGATAGAGACAGAAATTAGGGGCAAGTTGATTTGATTATACTTCAAACTATTGTTGATGCTCTTCAGAGAGTGGCGGGAGCTGCTCTTGCTGTAGTACCTCTATCTGTTGTTCAATAATCCTTGATTAAAGAATTATAGAGGTATGGTGCTATCGAATTTATGGGTTTGAAAGGGGTTGATTCCTCGACTACAGAAGTTTGGTTGGAATCAACTAAATGAATACTGCAACAACTTGAATGCAGCCCACGAGAATGTGCAATTTATGTTATTTCTCTACTACAAGGAGAAGCATATATGTGGTGACAGACAGTAACATGCTAGGTACCTAATGAGCGAGCCAATTTGGAGTTCTTTCAAGATACGTTTTAGAAAAAGTACATTGGAGAGTTATACCTAGAGGATCAAAAGCAAGAATTTTTGTTATTGAAGAAAAATGAAATGTTAGTAGCTGATTATGAGTGTAAGTTTCTACGACTCTCTAAATACACCTCAGAATTTGTACTGTCTAAAGCTGAAACTTGTAAACATTTCCTGCATGGTTTATGCTACAAACTAAAAGCTTAGCTCGTATCTTACCAAATTTCAGAATTTATCGATCTAGTTGAACAAGTGAAAATGGTGGAGCAAGCTTTAGGCCTTAACAAGAAAACAGAGCCTACACGAGTTGCTGGAAAAAGAACATGGATTTCTAGTTTGCATCCGCTACTAAAACGAAGTAGGGATTCTTATAGAAATTTGAGATTGACTTTTAAGTCTAACAGATCTGAAAGAAACCGGGATCTTTAATGAGGATCATCAACAATCTATTTCAGTGGGTAGTGTGTGAGGTCCTGCTCGAGATTTTGATGTACCGAACTATGAGCACTGCAAGAAAAAGCATCGAGGTGAATGTTAGAAGTTGTCGCAAACTTATTTTCATTGTGGATCATTGGAACATTTTTATCATGAGTGAGTGTCAGAGGTCTACACTTGCAGCTAGGGGTGGAAGGGTTATTCATGGTAGTTATGTTATGAGAGGTGGATTGAGAAAGGGAAATGAAACTGTAACACCCCAAACTCGGCCCAGACGTTATGGCCAAATCTGGCGTGATACATTGAAGTGTTTTAGCGAAAACCTTGTTTCATTTAAAACCCTTCCTTAAAAAGTTACATCTCAACTGATTAGTAAATCTTCTGATTGTGAAGCTTTGTTTAAAACATTCGATTAAAGAAAACTTATCCTTTAAAAATTTAGTTGCGGAAACGTAGTATTAAAAGAAAACTATGGTTTAGAAAATCCATGTTCCACTTCTTATAATTACAACGCACGAAATTAAAAGATCCAAACAATAACAAAAGGGGGAGGCCTTATTACAATCCATACTAAATGAAAATTACTTAATAAACGAGTAACTTAAATACTTTTAAAACAAATCCAAATTGTCTTGCTACCTGGCCACCCAAAGTCCCTCCAGACATTGAACCTCCTACTTAGCATCACCTGAGAAAAATAAAAGAGGGGGTGAGTTTTTGGAAACTCAGTGTGTACAACCCTCGACAAGTAATAAGCAAACATCATTAACCATACAACATACATGCAATGCAATACAGTGTAACCCACCCCAATAATTCATCTGTTACACACCAACTCCGTCCCCCGGTACACACTATGTGTGGATATAAATATCGACCCACCCATCCGATACACTCCAATGGTAGCCTAGTTTCAGGACTACCTTCATTGCAGCAAGCTACCAATCACATGTTAGGCTTTAAAAGCCGTCGGTGGATCCACGGTTGTCAAGCAACCATACGACCCTCATATACTTCCTCTGTTCCATAATTCCCAACCTATATGCATCCTAAACAGAATATCATATGAATGCAGCAGATATACATGGAGTAATCATAAATCTTACAATCATCGCATAGGGGTATTTTAGTCATTTTCACTTTTAGAGGCATTTCAGTAATTTTCCTTTATTACGAGTTTTTACTTACCTTGGCCCGTTAACAAATCCCATGAGCTAAGATGAATGAATACTATGCACCAAGTAGGATTCCAGAGAAGAGGATGTGGGTCATTAAGACCGCTTAAGTACCAAGCTCTCCCTAGATCCAATCCTAGACATGCATATACCTGTTGCCACTCCCTAACCCTATGACTTGTCCATGGTCTTTAATAAATTAATTAAGTTTTATGCAGACATCATATACTAGGCCTACAACCACTTATAGAGCCCAGACAAATCCCCTATTCATATATATATGGCCCACTAGGCCCAATCTCTTTCATATGGCCCATTAGGCCCATTCACATTTATGTGGCCCATTAGGCCAAAATCACATTCATATGGCCACTAGGCCCAAATCACATTTACAATCATGCTCACATACAATTTTCCATCACATAGCATCAATTATCAATTTTTGCCTATTATGGGCCCAACAGCCCATTTAGCCCATTCCAGCCCATTTAGCCAATTCAAAACCCAAGTCCATGGAATCGTCCATGGGCCTCAGGCAACCTATTAGTTTCCCCTTACGAGTGCCCGCGCACTCGTAAGACTACCGTAGCCAAACTTTCGGCTTTTCGGCATTTCGGCTTTTTGGGATTTTCTGATCTACTTGTGTGTGCAGTGTATGTACACACCTGGTAATAAAATGTGCTGTGATTTCCTTAGCACTGAACCTACAATCGACATCATCCTTCAATTAATCGCATGCTTAAAACATATCTCTACCAAAACCGAAACCCCACCTTTCACCTTACCTTGTGCGACAAGTTATAATAGCCTTTTCTTTAAGCACTAACCACGATCAACTCCTAGATCTGCACCAATCATAACTATTAAAACCAAAATAACCGGTGACTTGTATCCAACACAAGTCCCTCTTACCTTAACTATGACCATTCGGCCAACTAAGATCAAGAACACTTACCAAGGTTTCTCTCCTGAGGAGCAAATCGGCAGAGATCGAACGACTGAGATTCGATACCTATTCCTACCCAAAATCGATTAGAAGAAGTGAGGGACAATAATCAATACTTAAAAAAACAAACCGATTAGAAGAGTGAATACTTACACTAGAATCGACTGAGTGGAAAGGGTAGTGGCGGCACCAAGGGTATTCGGCCAAAGAGGTGTTTGGCCCCTTGAGATTTGTATGGCAACAAAAGACTATTCGGTACCAAGGAACAAAGAAAGAAGAAGTTAGCTAAACCACAAGTGAAACAAAGAAAATTGTGTAGAGGAAGGAAAGAAATCGACACAAAGAAAAGAAAGTAAAACAAAGGGTTTTCGGCTTTTAGGGGAAAGGGTTTCTAGCAACAAGGTGAAGGGAATTCAGCATTAGCCTGGCCACCTCCCATTCAACACCTATTTATAGCCCCTATAGCCGAATTTCTCAAGCCCAAGTTCCCAATTCGGCTCCAGCTCATCCTTACTCCTCATTTCCTCGTTTTTCTCCCTGATAACCCCTTGATCATTTCCTCAAATTTCTCCTCTTATCACTCCCTACGGAGTTCACTCCAATGCCACCTCTGTCCACCCTTTAAGCAAAAATAAATCCCTTATTTGAGCAAAGTGGGATTCGAACCCCATACCTCTGACACTAGCCACATGCCATTTATCCCCTGGGCCAACAAGCTCTTTTTTTGTCCAATTTTCCCTTCATTTATTCAAAAGCCCACCTACATGCCATCAGGGTTCTCTTAATAATTTTTAATAATTAAACTATAATTTCTTTTACCCCTAGGTTCGAACTCAAACCTTGACCAAGACCTACAATCACATAATTAACACTTAACCGGAAATGTTAAGCACACACAAAAAGAAAAATTTAAGATTTCAGGATTTTTGGGTTTCAAGATTGTTGGGGCATTACAGAAACTATTTCTCATCAAATTTTAGTCTAAAGCTAGGAATCGAAAGTCATGCCTACCTTGACTTTAGGGACTAAATTGAATAAAATGTAAAATATGTAGGAAATCAAAAAATGGATTTAATTAATCATGCATCTCATGGTATTGTGTAATAATGTTTGGTACTGATTTGGTAAAAAATATTTGCGTAGATCAAAACTTGGATCAAAATGGAATAAGGAAAAAGCAAAAATTACAGATTATTCCCTAAATGATCCACCTATTTTGTATTTTAAAAAGGCAAGTTCATATGAAACTTACTACCTTTCTTTGTATTATATGTGCGTCCTTGTGTTGTTTCATTATAACTATGTTTGGACATGACTTTGAATATTAATTATATTCACATACTTGGTTAGAAAATGAAATAGAGTTGAATTGAATTGAAATGAATTAAGATTGTTGATTGATATGAAATGGTACAGGGTATGAATATAAAAATGTGAATGGTTACAGGGTTTGATATGTAAATATGGAAAATTACAAGGAATAAACAAGTGAAAATGTTTAAACATTTGATGCCTACGAGCTGTGCACTTTAGTGCCCTAGTGTGGTGTAGTTTAAGCTCTTACGGGCTATCTGGTGTGTTGTAGTTCACCATTGTATTCGAGTTCATTTTAGTCGGGTTCCATAGGATGAAATATTATAAATGAAATTTGAAACTTGAAAATGTAATGAAATGATTCGATAAACTAATTTTATATAACATTGAAATGAATTTTGTGAAATGGGTATGATATTATAGATTGATAATAGAATATCACAAGGAAATGAACTTTGTGAAATTGGTATGATCTTACGGATTGATGATAGAATATGATGTTTTAAGTTTTGCTTATAATGTCTAATGATCATGGATACTTATTCTCACCTTGTTGTCACTTTTAGTGTCATGTCCTAGCCAAATTTATGTCAGATCTATTGTAGCTAACATGCTTTTGGAACCTGTATTTTCCACTTGAACTTACTAAGAATCTGTATGCTTACTCTAGTTGTTTCTCCTACTTGTTGATCTTCATTTGTGGAACTTGTTGAGCCAGATCAACACGAACCACACACTATCATCAAGACGACAAAATTATGTTCATTTTGAGCCCAAATATTGTGGTATGTATATAAGGACATCCTGTTGTGGAAATGGTCATTTTTAAGTGGATGGTTCTGTAGTAATTGTGGCTATGATTGAACTTGTACATTATACTTCGCATATGACTTATTTGATACTTGGTTTTGGTCATGTTTGATGCTATTAGGTGTAGTGATCTTAAATTTGCATAAGTTTGGTATATTAAAGGTTGCAAAGTGAAGTAGTTAGGCAATATAAGTTGATGAATGATTTGAAAATGGTTATGTTTTGTTTATCATGAGTTTTTTGCCATTAGAATTTTTGTATTCAAAGGTGCTATTGACTTGAATTGGTATGAATTGATATTAATCGGTATTGATAGTATTGGCATTTGAATAGGTGAAATGAATCATATTGGTTTGAAGTATGAAATATGTACCAAATGTGAGAAACCACATTCATTTATGAATGAATGTAACCTATTTCTATAACTTTATCATATATATCCATTTCTGTTCATCTTATTCTATATCTGTAACATCCCAAAATAGGGCCTAAATGGAGCAGTGGTTACGAAACCATGAATCTGGGATAGAAAAGTTTATTGCGATTAATTTTATGATTTACCGAGTAATTAGATGCATGGGTTAGAATATCGATAAGAAATTTCAGTGATTGCATGTCCGATTAGCATATTAAGGCTTAATTGAAAAAGATGATAAATGTGAGTTCTAAATGCTAAGGAATTAAATTGAAGTGCATAATTGAAGTAGAGGTTCTTAAATGGTAATTAGACCATTATATTTTCATGGACAAAAATGGATATACATAGGTAGAAATAACTAAAAATTTTAATGAAGGGTATTTTAGTAAAGTGTCAAATAAAATAATTAAAAAGGGAAAAAGATGGCAAAAATGTGCTCATCTTCTTCCTTAGGCCGAATGTCAAGGGTTCTCCATAGCTAGGGTTTGTTTCAAGCTTCCAAGCTCCATAGTAAGTGATTCCAAGCCCCATTTTTAATGTTCTTTACGTTTTTTGAGTCCCGGTAACTTGATTAAGCTTATTCTAGCAATAATTTAACCTAGGGTTTATATTTGGAAAAATACCCATAGGTGAAATATGTTTATTTTGATGTTTTATGGTAGAATATAAAGCTTGAAATTGTGTTAAACAATTTTTGCTAAGCGATTTTACGTGAAAACGAATAAAGCGACATAATTGGTAAAAATACCTATGTTCATAAGTACATGTTAGAGTGAGAATTTGATGTTGCCATAGAAGGGAAAAATGATCAGCATGTCATACAACATAAGAAAATAGAATGAAGTTTAATTTCTGAGCCTTGGGGCAAAAGTGTAATTTTGCCAAAGTTTGAGTCAAGGACTGTTTTAATAAATGTGAGTATTAAATAAGCTAAATTTGTTATTATAGATCAAGGCGAACGAAATCTGGAGTTAGACCGGGGAAACAAAAAGATAGTGGACTAAATCGATATAGTTGATCGTATTTTGTTTCAAGGTAAGTTTGCGGTAAATAAATGCAATATTCTATTATTTTATGTTAATGTTGTTAATTTTCAGCATGTGTATATTTATTTTATGAAATTATTCAAAGAAAACTCAAGCATGAATTAACGAAGAAGTAATTTTAGAAAGTCCCGGTTGAACCTTAGGAATGTGTAGGATACAAATGTCATGACATTAGGGTTTAAGGATACCATGTAAGACCATGCCAAGGCATGGCAATTGGTAAGGTTTCTAAGGCAAGGATACCATGTAAGACCATGTCAAGACATGGCATTGATAAGTTACTATAAGGCAAAGGTCCCATGTAAGACCATGCCGAGGCATGGCAGACCATGCCAAGGCATGGCATTGGTGAGTTCATAAGGCAAGGATACCATGTAAGACCATGTTGAGACATGGCAATGGTAAGTTTCAAAAGGATACCACATAAGACCATGACAAGTCATGGCAATGGTAAGTTTCAAAAGGATACCACGTAAGACCATGACAAGTCATGGCAATGGTAAGGTACCTGTGTATCCTTAGTATTCCAAGTGGTTCAATGGGAAAATTTAAAGAGAATATCAAGGTAAGGTAAGGTAATGTAACATCCCGAAATAGGGCCTAAACGGAACAGTGGTTGCGAAACAACAAATCCAAGGTAGAAAATTTTATTTTATTATAATTTTAAGGTCTATGGCATGATTGCATGATTGTGTGAAAATTTCGTTTAGAAATTTTATCGATAGAGGGGTCCAATTTGATATTTAGGACTATATTGCAAAAGTTGTAAAATGTTTGTTCTAGTTCACAAAGGTATTAAGTACTTGTGAGTAATGGGTTTTTAAATTGGAGGTCCTTGGATAGTAATTAGACCATTATACTAGTTTGGAAAAAAATACCTAAAGGAAAATAAAACACCATAGTTTTTAATTAAGGGCATTGTGGTCATTTAGTTATTAAAATGAATTAAAAACAAAATTAAAAGCCAATTTTTGTCCATCTTCTTCGTTAGGCCGAAATTTCAAGGTTTCTCCATAGCTAGGGTTTGTTCCAAGCTTCCAAGCTCCATATTAAGCGATTCCAAGCCCCGTTTTTAATGTTCTTTACGTTTTTAGAGTCCTGGTAACTTGATTAAGCTTATTCTAGCAATAATTCAACCTAGGGTTCATATTTGGAAAAATACCCATAGGTGAAATTTGTGTATTTTGGTGTTTTATGATATAATATGAGGTTTTAAATTATGTTAGACAACTTGTGCTACTCGGTTTTAAGTGAAAACGAGTAAAAGGGCTTAATAGGTAAAAATATCTAATAGTCATAAGTACATGTTAGAGTGAGAATTTGATGTTGTCATAGAAGGGAAAAATGATCAGCATGTCATAAAACAAAAGAAAATAGGATGAAGTTTAATTTCCGAGCCTTGGGGAAAAAGTGTAAATATGTAAAAGTTTAGGGGCAAAAATGTAATTTTACCAAAGTTTGGGTCAAGGACTGTTTTAATAAATGTGAGTATTAAATAAGTTAAATTTTTTTATTATAGATCAAGAGGAAAAAAATCCAGAGTTAGACCGGGGAAAGAAAAAGATAGTGGACTAAATCGATATAGTTGATCGTATTTTGTTTCGAGGTACGTTTGCGGTAAATAAATGCAATATTCTATTATTTTATGTTAATTTTGTTAATTTTCAGCATGTGTATATTTATTTTATGAAATTATTCAAAGAAGACTCAAGCATGAATTGACGGAGAACTAATTTCAGAATGTCCCGGTTGAACCATAGGAATGTGTAGGATACAAATGTCATGACATTAGGGTTTAAGAATACCATGAAAGACCATGCCAAGGCATGGAAATTGGTAAGGTTTCTAAGGCAAGGAAATCATGTAAGACCATGTCAAGACATGGCATTGATAAGTTACTATAAGGCAAAGGTCCCATGTAAGACCATGCCAAGGAATGGCATTGGTGAGTTCATAAGGAAAGGATACCATGTAAGACCATGTCAAGACATGGCAATGGTAAGTTTCAAAAGGATACCATGTAAGACCATGACAAGTCATGGCAATAGTAAGGTACCCGCGTATCCTTAGTATTCCAAGTGGTTCAACGGGAAAATTGAAAGAGTAAAGGTAAGTACATAATGTTCATGTATGCTTGATAAGGAAAAAGGTAAGTAAAATGTATTAATAAATTTGATTAAGTAAGTAAGTATTTAAGTAAGTGAGTAAGTGAAGAAGTTTAAAATATGTCTGTGACAATTAATGAAGTTTCATTAAGGAGTATCATGCCTAGTAGTAAGATAATTCTTATGAATGTTGTTATTTATTTGCATGCAAACTTACTAAGCTTAATGCTTACCCCCTTTATTTTCCTTCTTTTTATAGTTTTGTCAAATTAACTCGGGGATCGTAAAGTACGTCAGAGGTCTGGGTACACTATCACGAGGATTATTTTGGTATAGCTAGACGTTTCATTTTGAGTATGGCATGTATAGCATCGTAGCCATTTTGTGTGTATGATCTTATGATATGGCTGATGAATGGTATGTAAATGCTTGATAATGATTAGCTGCTGGAATGGCTAATCAAGGACATGTTTGGTGTTATGTATGCCTAAATGCTAGTTATTCCATGGAAATCATGAAAAAAGTGAAATTAGCTTTAAAACAGTATCGGACAACAATAATGACGTGAATTTGGAAAATCACTAAAAATAGTAGAAATGGATTTTGATAGTGAATGAGATATATAATTAAACCTTGATGAGCTATTTTCATATCGATGGAACAAAATAGGTATATGAGTTATATTTTATGAGATATTTAAATTTTTGTGAAATAGGGCCAGAGCGATTTCTAGATCCCCTATTCTGATTTTGGAAATTCACCAAATATTGTACAAAGATAATAAGTAGTCATTCTTTACATGTACAGATTCCTTATTGAGTCTAGTTTTATGAGAAATAAACAGCATAATAATTGAAACTCTGTACAGGGAGATATTTAATTCATAATACACAGGGGTCAGTGTAGTCAAACCCTAAAATAGGGGAGACTTTAACTAATAAACTGTACTAGTTGGTCCAACCAAAAATTCTAGAAAAAACTTAGTTGATAGATATATGATTCTAGTTTCAGGAAAAATTTACAGAATTGGATTTCGAGTTTCCTAACTCGAGATACAAATTTTTAAGTGACTATGACGCAGTTAGCCAACTTGTCTGGAAGTTTTAAAATAAATTGTTTAAGCTGTTTAATTAATTAATTAAGTCCGTTAACACCTCTTGCTCGACTCTGGCAACGGTCTCGGGTTCGGGGTGTTACAGGTAAGACGAATTGTACTAAAAAGGAAGACAAGTTCAGGCTAGAAGAGCAAAGGTAAGTATATAATGTTCATGTATGCTTGATAAGGAAAAAGGTAAGTAAAATGTATTAATAAATTTGATTAAGTAAGTAAGTATTTAAGTAAGTGAGTAAGTGAAGAAGTTTAAAATATGTCTATGCCAATTAATGAAGTTGCATTAAATAGTATCACGCTAAGTAGTAAGATAATTCTTATGAATGTTGTTATTTATTTGCATGCAAACTTACTAAGCTTAATGCTTACCCCCTTTATTTTCCTTCTTTTTATAGTTTTGTCAAAGTAACTCGGGGATCGTAAAGTATGTCGGAGGTCCGGGCACACTATCACGAGGATTATTTTGGTATAACTAGACGTTTCATTTTGAGTACGGCATGTATAACATCGTAGCCATTTTATATGTATGATCTTATGATATGGCTAATGAATGGTATGTAAATGCTTGATAATGATTAGCTATTGGAATGGCTAATGAAGGACATTTTGGTGTTATGTATGCCTAAATGCTAGTTATTCCATGGAAATCATGAAAAAGGTGAAATTAGCTTTAAAATAGTATCAGACAGTAGTAATTATGTGAATTTGAAAAATCACTAAAAATAGTGGAAATGGATTTAGATAGTGAATTAGATATAGAATTAAAGCTTATTGAGTCTATTTTCATATGAAAGAAACATAGTAAATAAAGGAGTTGTATTTTACGAGATATTTAAATTTTGGTGAGTCAAGGTCAGAGGGATTTTTGAATCCCCTGTTCTGACTTTAGAAATTCACTAAAAATTGTACAAAAATACTATCAAAGTCTTTGATGAGTTATCCTGCACACTTGAGGAATGTATGGAATATGTTGTGTCACTTCTTAGAGATTCGGCCTACCATTAATGGAAAACACTTGTATCAGTTGTACCGAAAGAGAGAGTCACTTGGGATTTTTTTCAGGAGGATTCTGTAAAAAGTACATTAGTCAGAGGTTTGTTAACCAGAAAAGAAAAGAGTTTCTAGAGTTGAAACAGGGTAATATGACAGTGACTAAATATGAGTGCGAGTTTGTTAGACTCAGCAATTATGCTTGAGAGTGTGTGTCTACAGAGGCTATTATGTGCAAAAGATTTGAGGATGGGCTTAATGATGATATCCGATTGTCGGTTGGTATCCTAGAAATAAAAGAGTTTGCTGTCCTAGTTGAGAGAGCCTGTAAGGAAGAGGAGCTGTTAAAAAGAAAGGGCAAAGTTGAAATTGAGAAGCAAGACATGAAGAAAAGATCAATGAGTAAGTCATTTTAGTCTACATCCAAGAGGCCTAGAGAGTTCTCCACTAGATCTAATTTTTCAGCTGGATATTCTCACTGAAAAAGAGGCAGAAGATTTATGAGTCCGAAAGCTCAGACCACTTCGATTGTAAGTGTTGGCAATGTTCAACCTGATAGACCAGAGTGTCCCTGATGTGGTCGATGTCACCCAGGTCAGTGTCGAGCAACTAAGACAGGTTGTTTCCGATGTGGTGCACCAGACCATTTTATTCGGGAGTGTCCCGATATGATTTAAAAAGAAGCAATACCGAGTGTAAGATCAGGCAACGCTCCTGTCAGAGGCAGACCATTGAGAAATCCAGGAGCTAGGGCAAGTAATAGAGGTGCATCTAGAGATGCAGCAGTGAGGCCAGATGTTAGAGTACCTGCGAGGACCTATACTATCCGTGCTCGCGAAGAGGCATCCTCCTTTGATGTGATTACAGGTATATTTTCTCTCCATGTTACTAGAGTTATTGCTTTGATTGATCCGGGTTCGACCAATTCATATGTTTGCATGAAATTGATGCCTAGTATGAGTATGCCTGTAGAATCTACAAAATTTGTAATTAAAGTATAGAATCCATTAGGCAAGCATGTATTAGTAGATAAAGTATGTAGAAATTGCCCTTTGATGATTAGAGGTCACTGTTTCTCGGCCAATCTCATACTATTTTCGTTTGATGAATTTGATGTTATTCTTGGTATGGGTTGGTTGACTACACATGATGTGATAGTGAATTGTGGAAAGAAATTCATTGAGTTGAAATGTGAAAATGGTGAAATTCGTCGGGTAAATTTAGAAGAGTCAGATAGTTCATTTGCCATGATTTCTGTTATGTTTGCTAAAAAATGTTTGAGAAAAGGGTTTGAAGCTTATCTTACTTTTATGTTGAACACTAAAGATCTAGAATTGAAAATTGAATCAGTGCCCGTGGTATGTGAGTTTCCCGATGTGTTTTCGGAAGAACTACCAAGTTTGCCTCCTGTTAGAGAAGTGGAGTTCGGTATTGAGTTGATTCCAGGTACCACACCCATTTCTATTACTCCTTATAGAATGGCCTCATTGGAATTGAAAGAATTGAAAGCTCAGTTGTAGGAATTAACAGATAAAAGCTTTGCAAGACCCAGTAGTTCACCATGGGGTGCACCAGTGCTATTTGTGAAAAAGAAAGACGGATCGATGAGATTGTGCATAGATTATCGGCAGCTTAACAAGGTAACAGTAAAGAAATAGTATCCACTGCCTAGAATTGATGATTTGTTTGATCAATTGAAGGGAGCCACTGTGTTCTCCAAGATAAATTTGATATCCGGATATTATCAGTTGCGAGTTAAAGAGTCAGATGTCCTGAAGACTGCTTTCCGGACTAGGTATGGTCATTATGAGTTCCTTGTGATGCCATCTAGCTTAACTAATGCTCCTGCCATTTTCATGGACTTAATGAACTGAATTTCAGACCGTACTTGGATAAGTTTGTAGTTGTGTTCATTGATGATATCTTGATTTATTCTCATGATGAGACTGAGCATGCAGAGCATTTGAGAACAGTTTTACAGATTCTGAGAGATAATTAGTTGTATGCCATGTTCAGAAAAAGTGAGTTCTGGTTACGAGAAGTTGGTTTTCTTGGACATATTGTCTCAGGTGAAGGTATCAGGGTTGATCCAAGCAAGATTTAAGCCATTGTTGATTCAAAGCCTCCTAGAAATGTATCAGAAATTAGAAGTTTTCTTGGTCTTGCCAAATATTATAGATGATTTGTAAAGGGATTTTCCATGATAGCTACCCCGCTGGTAAGATTGATACGAAAGGATGTCAAGTTTGAATGGACTGAGAACTGTCAATAGAGTTTTGACAAGTTAAAGGCATTATTGACTGAAGCACCTATTTTAGTACAACCAAAACCAGGTAAGGAGTTTTTTTATTTACTGTGATGCGTCCATGAATGGACTTGGTTGTGTACTTATGTAGGAAGGAAAGGTAATTGCTTATGCCTCTAGACAGCTAAAGCCACATGAGAAGAACTATCCAACACATGTTTTAGAGCTAGCTGCCATTGTTTTTGTGCTGAAGATTTGGAGACATCATTTGTACGGTGAGAAGTGCCGAATATTCACTGAACACAAAAGTTTGAAATATTTGATAACTTAAAAAGATTTGAACTTAAGGCAAAGAAGATGGCTTGAGTTGATTAAAGATTATGAGCTAGTGATCGATTATCACCCAGGTAAAGCAAACGTTGTTGCTGATGCTTTGAGTAGGAAATCTTTGTTTGCATTAAGAGCTTTGAAAGCTAGTCTAGCCTTATCATATGATGGTTTTATCTTAGCTGAGTTGAGATCTAAACCGATGTTTCTTGAAGAAATTTGTGAAGCTCAGAAAAATGACAGTGAGTTGCTACCCAAAAGAGCTCCATGTGAGTCAGATATAGAGTCAGATTTTCAGATTAGTTCTGACGGTTGTTTGATGTTCAAAGACAGGGTATGTGTACCGAAGAATGATGAGCTTATTCAAAAGATCTTACACGAAGCACATAGTAGTTTTTTGTCTATTCAGCCAGGTAGTACAAAGATGTGTAATGATTTGAAGAAAATGTACTAGTGGGTAGGAACGAAAAGGGACATTTCAGAGTTTGTTTCTAGATGCTTGATTTGTCAACAGGTAAAGGCTGAACATCAGGTACCTTCAGGTTTATTGTAGCCTGTGCTAGTCCCTGAGTGGAAATGGGACCGAGTTACTGTGGATTTTGTGATAGGATTGCCATTGAAACCGAGAAAGAAAAATGTAGTATGGGTTGTGATTGATAAGTTAACGAAGTCGGCTCATTTTATCTCAGTTCGTATGGATTATTCACTTGACAAGTTGGCCGAGTTGTATATTTCAGAGATAGTCAGACTACACGGGGTACCATTTGATACGATCCGCCTCGAAAGAGTCGAGTCGTATTAGTGTGCCCGATCGTCGACAAGAAGTTACGCTAGGTTTAATTAAAAGGTCAGATAAGAGAAAGAAGGATATTGGTTTTGGTTCAAATTGGAGTAGGTAAGAAGAATTGAAAGTTCAGATTTAGGGTCCGAATAGGTATAGATGAATGAATTGGTTCAATTAGGTAAGGGGAATTGAGGAAATGGACATAATGGTATGAGGGATAAGAATGAAATGGTATTATGAAAAGGTACGAATGGAATGGCCGGTTTAGGTACAATTTGGTAAATGAAGAACTGGAGTTGAACAAAAAGTGCAAACAAGAACCAATACCGATTTAGTATCGACCCGTTGTTTATAGGCTCTTTTAGTTCGGTTTGGGTATGGTAAAGTAAAACCTTGACCCACTATCTAACAAGATAGGAACCTTGGTATGTTTGAACGCCACATTACGAGTAGTGATAAGTTCGGTTTCGACAAAGGACAACGGTTGACACAACTAGAATGCTAGGAAGCCAATCGAATCTTTGAACAAAATTTGAGAAAAGTTTTGCCCCACAATTTTGGCAGCATAACATTAACAAAAGAGAAAAGTTTTTTTTACAAAGAAAAATAACAAGTATTTATAGCCTAAAGACTAGCTAACTGAATGGACACTTTACATACTTAATAATTAAGTAAAAGTCTCATGAATGCATCTTGAAAATTCTAGAAAGAAGTCCTTTGATGTTCATGACCAGATTCAGCTATGGTGGAGATGTCTTGAAGGTTCTTCATGCTTAAGGAAATGAATCATGAATGAGAGACTCCCTTAGACATTAGCTAGGTTCGGCCAACTTGAGTAATTGAGGCAATCAATTCATGTTATTTGGTGAAAAGTTGGGAATTAATTGAGGAGACTTCATGAGCCAAATTAAGTGTGAATGCCGATTCTTGAATAGTTCATAGGTGTGAACACTTTGAATTGAAAGGCCATGCCATGTGAACGTAATGTGAATGGAATTTTAAGGTTCATGAAGGGAGATGTTCGACCACATGTAGGAAGTAATGGGAAGCCTCATTTTAGCCGAATAGTCACTTGGAAAATAAAGAAGTAGCACACCATACATGAATGGAAACATTCATGAATCTTAAACACATTGAATGTGGCCATACATGCACTTAGCCGGACATGCACCTAGGAGATTCAAAGCTCTTAACCGTCCATGCACCTCCAAAAAAAACATGTTGCTTCATGCTCCATATGTCGATTGAGTTTCTACAAGAAAATGTGAACAAAATTAATTCAAGCTAATGTGAACACAAATGTAAACATTAAATTTGGTTATGACAAATTAATTAACATCAATAAACACTTTTAAGACATATTTAATAAAACTAATGTGAACTAAATTTAATATGTGGTTTATTAATTAACTAATTAATGAACTTATTAAATAAAAATTTAATAGCAGTCAAATGAAGTCAGAGTAGTCTTCATGAGATAGAATTCAACTCATGAACTAAAACTGAGCTGGGCTTGGACTCATGAGCTGGTAGTGAGCTGGACCCGAGCTGGGGAACTGGAAGTGAGCTGATTCCAAGCTAGTGATCTGGTTTTGAGTTGAATGGGAACTTGCTTGAGCTGGTGGTGAGCTCAATGAGCTAAACTGGACTTGTAGGTAGTTGCATGGTGAGTTCAAGGAGCTGGAATCAGCTTTCTCGGAGTGTCCTAATAGCGCTTCATTCCAAAGTTGAGCTACAAAAGCTGTGATAGACTCCTTAAACTTCTTGGCTTGAGCTCGAGTGACAGGATCTTGTGGTAGCACCATAGAATCCTTGCTTGAACCAGCTGAACCATGGGGCGCGATCGCATCACCATTAACGATCATTTTAGACAGAGATCTGAGATTTACTTCACTGTTTTGGAAGAAGTTACAGGAAGCTTTGGGCACAAAGTTGAGTTTTAATACAACTTTCCATCCTTAGACCGATGGTCAGTTAGAGAGAGTTGTTCAGGTACTTGAAGATATGCTTAGATGCTGTGTACTGGCATTTCAAGGCAGTTGGGAAAAAGTACTTACCATTAGTAGAGTTTGCCTACAATAATAATTATCAGTCGAGTTTGAAGATGGCACCTTAAGAAGCTTTGTATGGACATAAATGTCGCACACCTTTGTATTGGATAGAGCTTAAGGAAAATCAGATTTACGGGGTTGATCTAGTTAAAGAAACAGAAAAGAAAGTAAAAGTCATTAGAGATTGCTTGAAAGCAGCTTCAGACAGACAGAAGTAGTATGTATATTTGAAGAGAACAGAGATTGAGTATCAAGTTGGTGACAAAGTGTTTTTGAAAGTATCCCCGTGGAAGAAAGTTCTCAGATTTGGCAAGAAAGGCAAACTAAGTCCACGTTTTATTAGACCGTTTGAAGTGATTGAGAGAGTCGGACCATTAGCATATTGGTTAGCTTTGCCAATTGAGTTAGAGAAGATTCATAATGTATTTCATGTGTCTATGCTACGTCGTTATCATTCAGATCCTTACATGTGATTTCTCAGGCAGAGGTTGAGAATCAGCCAGACATGACTTATAGTGAAGAACCGGTAAAGATTCTAGCTCGAGAGGTAAAACAATTAAGGAACAAAAGTATTGCACTTGTGAAAGTATTATGGAATAGACATGGGGTAGACGAGGCTACATGGGAGCCCGAAGAGGCTATGCAAAAATAGTACCCAAATCTCTTCACAGGTAAGATTTTCGAGGATGAAAATCCCTAAAGGGAGGAGAAATGTAACATCCCAAAATAGGGCCTAAATGGAACAGTGGTTGTGAAACCATGAATCCGAGATAGAAAAGTTTCTTGCTATTAATTTTATGATTTACCAAGCGATTAGATGCATGTGCTACAATACCGATAAGAAACTTCAGTGATTGCATGTCCGATTTGCATATTAGGGCTTAATTACAAAAGTTGATAAATATGAGTTCTAAATGCTAAGGAATTAAATTGACGTGCATAATTAAAGTAGAGGTCCTTAAATGGTAATTAGACCATTATATTTTCATGGACAAAAATGGTTATACATAGGTAGAAATAACTAACAATTTTAATGAAGGGCATTTTAGTAAAGTGTCAAATAAAATAATTAAAAAGGGAAAAAGATGGAAAAAATGTGCTCATCTTCTTCCTTAGGCCGAATTTCAAGGGTTATCAATAGCTAGGGTTTGTTTTAAGCTGCCAAGCTCCATAGTAAGTGATTCCAAGCTACGTTTTTAATGTTCTTTATGTTTTTGGAGTCCCGGTAACTTGATTAAGCTTATTCTAGCAATAATTTAACCTAGGGTTTATATTTGGAAAAATTCCCATAGGTGAAATGTGTTTATTTTGATGTTTTATGGTAGAATATGAAGCTTTAAATTGTGTTAAACAACTTTTGCTAAGCGATTTTACGTGAAAACGTGTAAAATGACATAATCAATAAAAATACCTAATGTTCATAAGTACATGTTAGAGTGAGAATTTGATGTTGCCATATAAGGGAAAAATGACCAGCATGTCATAAAACATAATAAAATAGGACGAACTTTAATTTCCGAGCCTTGGGGTAAAAGTGTAAATATGTAAAAGTTTAGGGGTAAAAGCATAATTTTGCCAAAGTTTGAGTCAAGGACTGTTTTAATAAATGTGAGTATTAAATAAGCTAAATTTGTTATTATAGATCAAGAAAAATGAAATTTGGAGTTAGACCGGGGAAAGAAAAAGATAGTGGACTAAATCGATATAATTGATCGTATTTTGTTTCGAGGTAAGTTTGTGGTAAATAAATGCGATATTCTATTATTTCATGTTAATGTTGTTAATTTCCAGCATGTGTATATTTATTTTATGAAATTATTCAAAGAAGACTCAAGCATGAGTTGACGAAGAAGTAATTTCAGAAAGTCTCGGTTGAACCTTAGGAATGTGTAGGATACAAATGTCATGACAATAGGGTTTAAGGATACCATGTAAGACCATGCCAAGGAATGGAAATTGGTAAGGTTTCTAAGGCAAGGATACCACATAAGACCATGTCAAGACATGGCATTGATAAGTTTTTATAAGGCAAAGGTCCCAAGTTAGACCATGCCAAGGCATGGCATTGGTGAGTTCATAAGGCAAGGATACCATGTAAGACCATGTTGAGACATGGCAATGGTAAGTTTCAAAAGGATACCATGTAAGACAATGAAAAGTCATAGAAATGGTAAGGTACCTGTGTATCCTTAGTATTCCAAGTGGTTCAATGGGAAAATTTAAAGAGAATATCAAGGTAAGGTAAGGTAAGACGAGTTATACTAAAAAGGTAAGACAAGTTAAGGCTAGAAGAGCAAAGGTAAGTATATAATGTTCATGTATGCTTGATAAGGAAAAAGGTAAGTAAAACGTATTAATAAATTTGATTAAGTAAGTATTTAAGTAAGTGAGTAAGTGAAGAAGTTTAAAATATGTCTATGACAATTAATGAAGTTGCATTAAGTAGTATCATGCCAAGTAGTAAGATAATTCTTATGAATGTTGTTATTTATTTGCATGCAAACTTACTAAGCTTAATGCTTACCCCCTTTATTTTCCTTCTTTTTATAGTTTTGTCAAGCTAACTCGGGGATTGTAAAGTACGTCGAAGGTCTAGGCACACTATCACAAGGATTATTTTGGTATAGCTAGACATTTCATTTTGAGTATGACATGTATAGCATTGTAGCCATTTTGTGTGCATGATCTTATGATATGGCTAATGAATGGTATGTAAATGCTTGATAATGATTAGTTATTGGAATGGTTAATCAATGACAGGTTTGGTATTATGTATGCCTAAATGCTAGTTATTCCATGGAAATCATGAAAAAGGTGAATTAGCTTTAAAATAGTATCGGACAATAATAATGACATGAATTTGAAAAATCACTAAAAATAGAATAAATGTATTTATATAGTAAATGAGATATATAATTAAAACTTATTGAGCCTACTTTCATATGAAAGAAACAGAGTAAATAAAGGAGTTGTATTTTATGAGATATTTAGATTTTGGTGAGATAGGGTCAGAGTGATTTCTGACTCAACTATTCTGAATTTAGAAATTCACTAAAAATTTTACAAAAAATAAATATGCATTATAATTTATATGTATAGATTCCTTATTGAGTCTAATTTTAAGAGAAATAAACGACATGTTTATTTGAATTTTGTACAGGGAGAAAATTAATTTGTAGTGAATAGAGGTCAGAGCAGCCGAACACTGAAACAGGGAAAATTTTAACTAATAAACTGTACTAATTGGTTGGACCAAAAATTCTGAAACAAATTTAGTAAGAAGATATATGAGTCTAGCTTCAGAGAAAATTTACAAATTTGAATTTTGAGTTTCGTAAGTTGAGTTATGATTTATTTACTGACTATGATGCAGACGGATAGTTTATTTATGAAAGATGGAATAAATTGTTTTGATTTGTTTAAGTGATCGAAAAATTTTTATTGATTCCGGTTTGTTCCCGAACCATTTCAATTTCATGTTTTAAGGTCTCGAGGACCCTTTTTAGGGACATATTGAATAAATGAAACTAAATTAATTTTAAAAGCAAAATTTTATGCCCCAAATTAGTAATCTAAGTCCGGTAACGCCTCGTGCTCGACTCCGGTGACGGTATCGTGTAAGGGGTGTTACAATATGCAACTCATTTCAGGTTCCAACAAGCTAGCGAAGGGTCTGATTGGACATATGTAATTAGGGATCAAATAATTTATAATTAAGTTTCAAGTTTTCGTCTATTAATTGTAAACTCATTTAGTCACAAAGTCATTCCTCTATAGTATCGTGACTAAGCTTTCCCTAATTACTTACCATTACGAAAGCTACTCGATCAGTGCTCTTCCAAAGAACTTGTCACAAGTGTGTTACCCTCCTAGGATATCCTTAATCTTTTTGAGATAAATCTGTTCTCTCGATATGATCCTATTTTATCTCATGGTAACTATCACATCTTCCTTCATGATAAGTCAATTATTATCAAATAGTAATTAAGTCATTTATCACAAAGAAAAACGACCCATGGCCACATTTACTTTTCATCAATCATGTAATTCCAATGAGATTATATCATTTACACATTTCTTGGTCTATGAATTCCACTATTGTGAATGATACTACAAACTACATAAGTTGTATACCCAACGCACCAGTTTTTGGTTCTTTATCCATTTGAACTTAGGTTTTTACTTACATCAAAGTATACGAGTCATGCATACATAGTCCATCATCCACTAAGGATTAAGGCATGCCACACTATGAATGCCACAAGTGAATAAATCCATAAAATGGATTCAAGATCTATTCTACTTGGGTATTATCCAATGTATTATTAGTCCAGCCAATCACATCTATGTATCTATCTTCTAAGAGTCATCTACTCCAATGCTTAAGACAAAACATCTCCCCAATTGTACTTGATAGATGACAAATTAGTCTTTCAATCATTTGGCTCATTTTCAATTAGACTATAGACATGTTTAGGTCCATCTATTAATATAAGCAGTCTTTTTGTATTGTGATTCGATCATGTAATCTTGCTTAGTATTAGTTAAACATTAGATAACCAATAAGCCATTATTTGCTTTCATTTTGCTTTGCCTGCAAAAACTATTGATGACAATATACAAATGGTATTAATGTAATTTAATCAATCTTTTTGAAAAAAATACAAGTATACAAACAAATATACTACACTTAGGGCACCAGATCCAACACAATTAACCACCACTGATATGCCTATTCTTTTAGAAAAGATACCGTACAAGTGACACACTTAGGCGATAAACACTCTAATTGCTCCAAAACTTGCTCTATTAACTCTAGCTAGTTCTCAATAGAGGAAGGGTCAAATCCTTTCAATCTTTTAAATTCAGTTGCTCCATATTTTCACAAATCTTTTATCGAAGCTCACTGGGTTGCAACTATCGGTTTAACTTGTAGAGTAGGTCCTACTACTCTTTTGAGTACATCAGCAATTGTGTGGAGTAAATCCTTATCACCTTGACCCTCTTGGCAAGGTCGATTAGTCTTACTTATGCATCAAACATTGACTTTATCAACACTGTGTGCCTAGATCTCTACTCGATTCCCTCCTTCAACAAAGTGATCACTACTGGTAACTTCTTCCCCAACAACATTTCTTGGTTCATCTGGCATTTTCATCTATAACATAAAACAATAAATAATTAGCAGTCAAATCTTGACTCAAACTTGACTTGACTTTGGCACGTACATCCAGACTTAATTTGGAGCTCGATTTAGCCTGTGAATTGGCTAAACCTGTAGCTTTGATACAACTAAATGTAACACCCACACCCAACCCTATTGTTAGATTCGAGATGTGAAATGTCACATTTCTTGCCGGAGCAACTATAACTTCACTTGCATATCAAATAAACAATTTATACAAGCCATTAGGTTCAAAACTTGATTATATTGCATTTTTTAATCAAATACAGGTTACAAAACGAGCTTACGAAAGCTCTTATGAATCTTTGATGTTAATCAAGGGACTAAACTATAAAATTTTCAAAATATTGAGATGATGTCGCAACCATGAGGGATTCATGTCGCAACACTAAAGGCAGAAGCTCAACATTGCGACTTCAATTGAGATGAGTCGCGACCTTGAAGACAAGTGGTTGTCGTCGCAACCTCAACAAAGGAATGTTGTGACTTCAAAGGAAGAGTAACTTAGAATCGCAACCTCAAGAAGTGAGAGTCACGACTATGGGGACAGAAGTTCATTGCCACGACATCAATAGGGTGGTGTTCCGGCTCTGAAGGAAGATTTCCCCAGCTTTGTATCATTTAACTGAAACTTGCCAATCACAGAACTCAAATGGTCTAAGTGATCCAAAAATCCAATTCAACTCTTCTTAAGCATTAATTCAAATGCCCAATTACTTTCATTTATATTCTCAACAATTTAATACATCTGATTTTAAGCATATCTACATCCATTTGAGTCTTATACTTCATACATATATACTTTCAATTCATATGTTCATATTCAAGTAAAAATTTTCCATTCCAAAGGATGAAAATGACAACTTACAATTTAAGACCAACTCAACCTTAGGTACATGCCACTTATTGATAACATAACGAGGTTATACAAACTTTTTGACTTAAGAGCTGAGTTTTAGATGTTGTTTCACTCCTTAAAACCTCAAGATATATCAGTACCTCAGACGAAATAAACAAACTGTACGCTGAGCAATAGGGCTTGGTCGTACTTTCATGATTCAAATCAATAATACTATAATAACATGTCAATAATACAATTAGAACATGTTTAGTTTTCAACAATTTCAATTTACCATTCATGTCTAATGTACCAAATTTTAGGCCCTATCTCATTTGGCAAACACATATGAATATGTCATACTATGTTTTCTATTATCATATCATATTTACTTATATTTCATAGTATATCACTTATTAATTTCAATTTCTCATTTCTTTTGTGAATCTGTTGATTCATTTCATATCTATATCAACCCTTAGGCTTGTTTAAATTGATTCGCATGATTTTTCATATGTTATAGTTTGCCATATTACATATATATTCATGATCTACCATTTTTTATCAACATTTCATATCAACTATCATTTAACAAGTTTATGTTTTACGATCCCTATTAACCAAACATGAACCCAAGATGGATACACGGATCATCCAACCATCACACTAGTATATCGAACGTCCAGAGTATAAATCGTACTCCACACTTTATCGATATAAACCATAGTAAAGTGCTCTCTGCACCTCATCGAAATGACCAAAGTATAATATGTACTGCATGCCTCATCGATATAAATGGAAGTACAATCTTGTACACTAATCATTTGGCATGCCAACTATACCCAAATCTGTCTAAGACAGTTAATAGAGTAACCAATGATTCAAACACACACATATACACACACACACACACATGCACATATACATATATATTCATGCTCGTCGCTATACAATCCACCACAATTGATAACAGCTCACATAAACCAAATCATGAAACTGGTAGAATGCTTACCGCATATAAACTAGTTTTTAACAAATCATGTATTTTTATATATATATTGAACTCAAATCAGGAAAGTAAAAATTGTATTCATTACTCATTTACGACTCTGGCCTTTCCTTTTTCTCAAGACAACACAATGTCACCTTTAGCTACGTTTGATAATTCAATTACAAAATTGGTATTAGATTCCATTCATTCACATGAAAACATATAATCAACCATATTTTGTAGTTTATTCATTTTAGTCCATATATATGAAGTACTTATATATTTTAATATTTAACATCAGATCAAAATTCGATTTCATATCCTTTCATTAGGGGCCCTATAATTTTTATCTATTGCATAATTTCATGATAACTTTTACTTTATTCAATTTAATCCCCAATGTCATAAAATCTTCTAACAAGCTTAACTTAATTTCTAATTTAATCTTTACCATAATCCAAACTTAGTAGCTAACAATCTCTTCAAATTTAAGTTCAAAATCATCAATTATATTTTAATGGTAACTTCCTTAACATTTACATTTGAAGAAATTAACACATGGACTAGCTAAAGCAAGCTCCCATGATTCAAAATCTTTAAAAAATTTAAAGAACTAGCTTGATTAGCTTAATTAATTAGAATAAAAAATGGAGATGAAAGTAGTTTTAATGTTAGGGAAGACAACTAAGTTGAGAAAGATGAACGGTTTCATCTTCCACTAAATTTTTTCATTTATACTTGAATTAGTAATATAATTTAATTTAATTTATTATTTTTTAATCATATTTACTTAATAATTAACCTTAATTAATTACAGGTAAGTGGACGAACTCATTTCAAAATAATGGTGAAATAACCATGTGGTCCTTTGACTAAGTATTAATTTGTCCTCAAACATTTTCCAATTGAAAACTCAATGGTGATTGAACTTTACAATTTAGTCCTTAAACTTTAATTATCAATTTTCTCGATTAAATTACTTAACCAATATTTAATATATTTTCATACTAACTCCATAAATCTTCTTATTTTATCTTTACAAACTTGTTTTATGAAAATAGAGTTTCGAAACCACATTTTCTAACACCAGCTAAAATCGAATCCTTACAACAATTTATTGGAATTGGTTTGGTATTGTAACATCCCTCACCCGTATTCAACGTCGGAATAGGGTTACAGAGCATTACCTAACTTATAAAACATTTAGACATTCAATTCAAATATAATTATCATTCAATCTCAATCAATATGTCTCTAATCAAGCCTATGAAGCCCTAAACACGCACTTAGGGTGGTTCAGGACTAAACCGATATTTCAAGAAATTTTTACGAAACTTAGAATTTTTTCTCTAAACAGTAGACACACGCCAGTGTGGCCCGGCCGTGTGTCTCACACGGCCACCAAACACACCCATGTCACAGGCCATGTGGACATTCGAAATGGGAGTACATGGCCGTGTCCCAACCCGTGTCCAACCACGTGTAACTCTCTGACTTGGGTCACACGGCCAACCCACACAACCGCATGACTAGCCCGTGTGCCCTAAAAATGGATATACATGCCCATGTGCCAAGCCGTGTCAAACCTGTAGGGTATACTGACTTACATCACACGGCCAAGTCACACGCCCGTGTGTGAGGCCGTGTGGAGCATACTGACTTGATTTCAATTTCAACACCAGGGGACACACGGCCGTGTAACATGGCCATGTAACATGACCGTGTGTCACACACGGTTGAGACGCACACCCATGTCTCTGCCCGTGTGGACAAAAATAGGCTATTTACCAAGCCTATTTGCCACCCAAACTTAGGCACACCTACACAACTCATAAGGCACAAAACATAGCATCAATAGGCATATAATTCAATTCCAAATCAAGGATGATTTAGACCATTTCCAACACCAACCATTACAAAAAAGAAATACCACATTATGCCATCTAAATTCATACCAATCCTTATCTTCTCAAATCATCAAAATGACTATTAACAAATATGCATTATTTGATCTATATTCTCAAGCATTTCAACCATTCATTACTTGACTATTAGATAACTATAATGCTAATTATCCACAAGCATAACATGTCCAACATTTCAAACATCACAATAGCCAAATACACTTATATAAATACATGATTCAAGCATACCAAAACAATCCAAATTAAGCCATCACTCATGGCTATATATACAATCCAAAATAAAAACATTTACAAGCCAATTCAAATGGCCAAAATCATAACCAAGACATAACCAACATGACCAAAGTCCCTATACATGCCATATACTTAAAATACCAAAGTTCATAGTACCAAGTGATAGGTGGATAGTATGAAGCGATCTCCGACTATCCCAAAATTTGAGTTAGCTTGATAACACTATAAAACACGAGAAGAATAAACAAAGTAAGCTATAAAGCCTAGTAAGCTCGTATACAATAAACTTAATTAAATCTAAGATTATAATTTAACAATTTGAATATATCAACATTTAGCATATATTAGCTAACAAACCTTTCATATACACAATTACGATTTAATCACATTCTTTACAAGTTTTTCTGAACCAAAACTTATAATGTCATGTACGTACCTGTACCATCTCATATCATTCTCATACTCAATCATATCTTTCGTTTACCCGTTGAACCATTCAGAATAGAAGTCGAATACTCAAGGATCTCATACACTAAGTACCTATACCATGGCCTGAAGCCAAATCAAGGTAGCTTCTATCCAAAATTATGATATAATGGCCTTGAAGCCAAATCAGCCGATATTCATGGCCCAAAGCCAAATTGGTATAACTCGCACCTGAAGTGCTAATATCATGGCCCGAAGCGAAATCAATGAAGCTCCTAATGACATGTCACTAGTATCCTAAACTATTCCTAACGTTCAACTAGGATTTCGAATGTCGAATTTCCATCGAGTCAATGTTGAACTTATCTGAAGTCTCGTATTCACAACTTATACAATATCAAAGCATTTAAAATACACTATTAATGAAATTTATCACATACGAACTTACCTCAGGTTAAAAAACGATGAAATAGACTGATTAATTCTAAACTTTGTTTTTCCCTCGGTCTAGATCTGAATTCTGCTTTTCTTGATCTAAATATATTCAAAATTAACTTATTTAATAATCTCTCTATTCAATTTAGTCCAAAACACACTTTAAAACACATTTACACTTTTGCCCCTAATATTTCATATTTTTCACAATTTAGTCATTATTTCGTAAAATCATAAATTAATGAAATTCAAAATAAACCCATGCTAGAAAAATTACTATTATGCCCCTATCAGCCCATATTTTTCATTTATTTCACATTTTAACCACAAAGTTTCCACATTTCACAATTTAATCCCTATTTTGCATTTTTACTCAAAATCACTTGACAAAACTTTTATATCAATCAACAAGCATTCATAATCTATCATTAAACATAAAAAAAAATCAAAATTCATCAGTATAAACTTTATAAATCTTTAACATTTTTGAAAAATAGTCCCTGGGCTAGCTAGACCTAGTTGCAACGATCTTAAAAACGTAGAAATCATTAAAAGGGGGACAAAAACAGACTTACAATTAAGCTTGTATGTGGCCGAATGCTTAAAGCCCTAAAAATGGCTTTCTTTCTCCTTCAAAATCGGCAATAAGAAGATGAATGCATAAAATTTATGTTTTGTTTTAATTAAATTAACCTTTAATTAGCAAATACCAAAATTAACCTTAAAATTTATTCAAAATTTCAGTTATGCCAAATCATTATCATCCAGTAACATACTAATGGTATATTTACCACTTAAGGACCTAAAATTTAAGGTTCTATAGGTATTTGACACTTTTAGCTAATAGAATAACACTTTAGCTTTTTACGCGATTTAGTCCTTTTTATCAAATTAAACACTTAAACGATAAAACTTTTTAACAAAAATCTAACACAATTATATATTCATGCTGTAAAAATTAAAATAATAATAAAATAATTATTTTGACCTCGAAATTGTGGTCTCAAAATCACTGTTTCGATTTGATTAAAAACGGGTTATTACAGGTATGCTTTGGATATGAGTTTTATATATTTAAATTAAATGCTCTAAAGATAAAATTAAGTGAATAGGAGATGAAAGGTGTCTTTAGACATTGAATATGACATCACTTATCTGAATCTTCGTTGTTTGGAGTAAGGGGGTGTTAAACTCATTTTTATAAATGAACGGAAGATTTTTATCTCATAACTTTAATGTGGGGTTTAAAGGGATTATGAAAACCTACTTTTAATGTATTTGTAAAAACATTACCATTTATTTAATTTTTATGTTTTTAAAATTCAAGTAATTGTTGATTTACTCATGTCCATATTTTTCTTGGTTGTGTTTATTTTTTTGTCACAAAATTTTTTTTTTTAGGAAAAAAATTAATGACATTGAGAAAAATAACCAAATAAGTACAAATAACCGGGGAAGAGAGGGAACCACTAAAACCGAAGCCAATAGGCTCACCCATAAACCCATGCCTACCGCCTCACTTCCCGGTCGATGCCATTAACATCAACAAAAGACCAAAATGTTAAAAAGATGGTAGAGAATCATAAACAATATGATTTTCTTGGAATAAAGCCTCCCGCTCTAATTGATGAGCAGTTCTATTAGTACCGTGACAAATTCAAGAAAAGGAAATATGGTGGAAAGAAGACACAAGCAAGCTATAGTCGTCGAGTATCAAACCAACCTCAAAGCTAAGCAAATTATTCAATTTTAAAGAAATAATCACCTCAATGTAGTCAAATTCCACAACTAAATGATCAAAACTGGAAGTTTTGAGCCTCGATAGGGCCTCGTGGATGCCCAACACTTCGGCAATCATTGCACTACCTGCTGCTATTTGTTGTCCTGACAGCCTCCCAAGGAATGCCCCATTCATATCACATAATACATTCCCTAAGCTCGCCCTCTGATCATGAACATTGCATTTAAGCTACCTAATCTAGGATCGATTCCACATAGAAGCAGCAGAACTAGGCTGGGACGTAGCAATAAGTAAAAGTCATTGGTACACTGCTCGTGAAGCTGCCCAATTGTAGATAAAATGCAAGAAAGGCCACGAAAGATGTCGCAGTTGTATCCTTCCTTCGCAAAGGTAATGATTCAAAAAATACCACAAACTCCAAGCCATCACCATGACTCTTTGCAGCAGGTTGTTATCAACAGAACCTAACAACAAAAAATCCAATGTGCAAATGACGTGGTATCAATAGTGATTGCAAAAAAAGACCATACGTAGGTGGCACACGAACAAGTTCAAAAAATGTGGTCACAGTCCTCAACTTCATCGCGTGGGCAAAAGCCATCCGCAAACTGTACCACAAAAACTCAGTAACCTTAGGCTACAAATGAGCATTCCAATACACAACCAAGGTCCTTTAACCCTAAAGCTAGTCAAACTTGGTTGGGAGTCGATATGCCAACTTAACGGTGTACTCCCCTATTTTATTGAAATGCCAAATAAGCTTATCTGGGGGTTGTCATAGCTTTTGCTAACGAAATAAGTTAACACCATATTTAATTATCATTATTTTATAAATTTCGAGTAGTCTAAAGACTAAATTGACTTGTCTATTTTGAAATGGGTTAATTGCTTATTACCCTATTGTACAAGCCCAATTTAGCCTGGGGCCCAATAAGACCCAAACCAAGAGCAAAAACCCAATCCCAAACACAATCCAAAACCCAAATTAGACCCAAACTAATACATCCGCAAACCCAAACCTAAACCCAACCTACCCTAATAGCCCAATACCTAAAATAGAAAAATAAAAAGAAAACCCTATTTTCTAGCTGCCATTGCCACGCTAGCCTTCTGACCATCATGTTGCTACTGCCATTGTCATGTCCACCACCCTCCACTTGCACCGCCACCTGCAAAGGACCAAAAGCAGAAGTGACAGAAAAAAAAATAGATTAAAGCCTTGTAAAATGGCTATATAAGCCATGCTAAACCGAATATAATAGAGATTTTTTTTTGAATTCAACCAAAAAATAGATTCAAGTATACAAACAACAAGAAACAACAAAGCAGATTGAAGAAAAAAAAACAAAGTTAGAAACGTGAAAAGGTCATTTTTATTTTCTTTATTTTCCTGTTTTTGAAACTATTTATATTCAAAAATTTCTTTATTTTCCTTTGGTTTAAAAAAATTGTGGATATATATATCAAATATATAATAAAAAAGGGGATAAAAACATACCTGGGGGTCCGACCATTGTCCACGGCAGTGCCATGGCAATGTTGCAGTGGAGCCCTGGCAGTCCCCCTTCACAGGATTTTGGGCTTCTGCCAGAGAGAGAAATGAGAGAAAAGGGAGAGTTTTCATCTTTTTTTTTCTGAAATGAGGTAAATGATTTTTTTGTAAAATTTTTAAGTTATATAGACTACATTGTAACTCCCCCACGCCCGAAACCGTCGCTGGAGTCGAGCTTGAGGGGTTACCGAACATAATTTATCAAATTAAGAACTTGAAATCATTTGTTTCTATATTCACAGCTTTCTAGCTACCCGCGTCATAGTTACAAGAAAAATCATATCTCAAGTTACGGAACTCAAAATCAAGATTCATAAATTTTACCTAAATCTAGACTGATATATATATTTACTAATTTGTTTCTAGAATTTTTGGTTGGGCAAATTAGTACAATTTATTAGTTAAATTCTCCCCTATTTCAGGGTTCGACTGCTCTGACCTCTGTGTATTACAAATCAGATATCTCTCTATACAGAATTTCAATGACTACGAGGTTTGTTTCTCTTAAAAATAGACTCAAGAATGAATCTTTAAATATAAATAATGACTTCTAATTATTTGTTTACAATTTATTATGAATTTTTAAATTCAGAACAGAGGATCCAGAAATCACTCTAGCCCTGTTTCACAAGGTTTCAAATATCTCATAAAGTATAATTTATATGCCTGTTTTTTTTAATCCATATGAAAATAGACTCATTAAACTTAAATTTCATAACTTTCTCATTATTTAATTCCATTTATACTATTTTTAGTGATTTTTCAAATTCATGTCATTGTTGCAGCAATATTCTGTTTTAAGGCAAATTTCATATTTTCATGAGTTGTTATGAACTAGATAACCTATTAAACTTCCATGATATCAAACATGATCTAAATTTAACCATCACCATCACTTATCAATATCAAACATTTTCTCAACCAATCATGGCCATATCATAAAATTATTTACACAAAATAAGTATATTGCTATACATGCCATACTTAAGTTTTACAAGCCATTTACCCAGATGAAAGTCCTTTGGATAGTGTGATCGAACCTTCGACCCGTCCTGATTCTCGAGCTGGCTTGTTCAAAACTACAGTAAATAAAGAGGAGGAAGTAAGCATAAATGCTTAGTAAGTTCATATGTAAATAACAAGTAACATAACAATACAAATATACCAAACAACTTTAGCATGGTATCACCAAAACATATATCACATTTCTAAACATCATTCATCATCTTACCACCTTATCATTGTTGTATCTATTTTCAACCCGAGGGTTACGAACATACCTGTCCAAAGTGTCCATTTCACAACACTTACCAAAATGTCGTTTGCATCTTAAGTGTTCTTCCATTTCACTAGAAATTTCACCCGTTGAACACATCGGAATACAACTCGGATACACGGATAATTTGCACATAAGTGCCTCATATGTAATCAAGAAATCATGTAACCCGCCCCTAAGTGAACTCGGACTCAACTCAACGAGCTCAGGCGTTCGCATCCATAAGTGAACTCGGACTCAACTCAACGAGTTCGGATGCCTAGTTACATTTCACGAACTCGGACTCAACTCAACGAGTTCGGACATTCGCATCCATAAGTGAACTCGGACTCAACTCAACGAGTTCGGATGCTCAACCATCCTAGTGACATGTCGCTTGTATCCTAATCTATTCCTAAGGTTCAAACGGGCTTTTTCCCTCGATCTCACATTTTCCGTCTTCCATGGAATATTGGAACCGATACTCGGTAGCAATTCATATTTATCAAGTAGTAAACATAATTTGCATATTACTCAATATTAACCACAAAGCATAATATTTCATGATTAAAAATCAGCATATCATATAATTAACATTAATAACTTAAAAATAACATTTATGCTACATTATTTACACATGAACTTACCTTGGTACCAAAATATAAAGATTTTGCAATTTAGTCCACAATCTTTTCTTTTCCTCGATCGCGACTTGAATCTCGTTTCTCTTGATCTATAATGCCAAATTAATCTTATTTAATACATACATTCATCAAAACAGCATTTAATACGAACTTTGGAAAAAATACACTTTTGCCCCTAAACTTTTGCATAATTACACTTTTGCCCCTAGGCTCGGGAATTAAACTTTATTCCTTATTCTTATGTTTTATAACATGCTGATCATTTTTCCCTTCTATGGAAACAACAAATTCTTACTCTAACATATACTTGTGACTATTAGGTATTTTTGCTGATTAAGCCCTTTTACTCATTTTCACTCAAAACCGAGTAGCACAAGTTGTCTAACATAATTTAAAACCCCATATTCTATCATAGAACATCAAAATACACAAATTTCACCTATGGGTATTTTTCCAAATATAAACCTTAGGTTGGATTATTGCTAACATAAGCTTAATCGAGCTACCCGGATTCCAAAAACGTAAAGAACATTAAAAACGGGGCATGGAATCACTTACTATGGAGCTTGGAAGCTTGAAACAAACCCTAACTATGGAGAACCCTTGAAATTTCGGCCTAATGAAGAAGATGGACAAAAATTAACTTTTAATTTTGTTTTTAATTCATTTTAATAACTAAATGACCAAAATGCCCTTACTACTAAACTTTCCAAAAATTCCATCCATGTCCAATTTTTGTCCATAGACTTAGAAATTGGTCAAATTGCTATTTAAGACCTCCTAATTAATATTTCAATGCAATTTCATACTAAAAACTTCTAGAATGCAAATTTTGCAACTTATTTGATTTAGTCCCTACTTTCAATTTAAGCACTTTAGGCATAGAATTTCATCACGAAATTTTCACACAATTATGCAATCATATCATATTCATCAAAATAATTATAAAATAATTATTTCTATCCCAGATTTGTGGTCACGAAACCACTATTCTGATTAAGCCCTAATTTAGGATATTACATACATAAAACGACGTCGTTTTGGCCGGTGTCCATAAGCCCCAAAATGACGTCGTTTTGGATGACTCGTGCCTTGACCCAACCCGAAGCCTAGGATCTACGTGTTTTTAAATGGAAGGGCTAATTTCGCCTTTAGCCCTTTCGCTTTTTAATTGTTTTACAATTAAGTTTCTTTCATTGATAATTTTTGCCCTATAATTTATTTCGACTTTCAACTTGGTCCACCTTGAAGCTGTGCGTTTTGGAGAGTGGGGATTATTGCCCATTTTGGTCCCTCCTTGTTATTCGCGCGTTCAACTTGGTCCTTTTCCTTTTTATTTATTTTTTATTTTCCCCCAAATTTCTGTTTTAAAGTTCAATTTAGCCCTTTTTTGTTATTTTGTTATTTTATTATTAAATTAATTAATATAATATTATTACTGTTATTATTATATTTCCTTTTTGTATTTATTTTCCTATTATTATCTTTTAAATACACTTATTTTATCATTCTATTATTTATTTCCTTTTATAATTTCAAACTTACTATTTTATTATTCCTAATATTATTATTTTTTAGCCATTTTACATACCATTTATTTATGTATTTGTTTACTATTATTTTCTAGTTGTACTTATTAATTTTGTTTTTTTGTAATCAGTTTATTTGTTTCATTTATTTATTTATTCTCGTCCTTTTATTATCAATATTGCATTTATTTTGTTATGCATATTAGCACCGTGATTTATTTTTACATTTTCACAACAAATTTGTGTTATATTTATTTTACTCGACACATAGATTATGATTTTAAAATAAGTGATACTTCGTATTTTGAGATTCGAAAGGTCGTACCCTGAGTTACGAGATTTTGATTTTTTTCTCGATAAATTTGAATAAACGAACATCTTTTAAAAAACCTGAATTTTAAATAATCTCGGAAATCAAGAAAAAATCGTGTTCTAACTTACGGAATATGATTTCTTTCTAAAGCCAAGATAATCGAATATCTTTCAAAATAAGTAAATTTTTTTGTGTTTATTCTCGTATTAGGAATTTATGACATTGTGTCCTAACTTACGGAACATAATTCTCTTTCTCGATTAGCGTGAAATATACCCCTTTCCCAAAAAAATTGTAATATTTGAACAAAGGATCGTATTTTAAATCTCTTCAAGATTTTCAATTCTTGGCACTAAAAAACACAAAGTAATCAACTAGGTACCAATTTTGGGTGTTACGAGAGTGCTAATCCTTCCTCGTGCTTAACTGACTCCCGAACCCGTCTTTCTGAATTTCGTGGACCAAAAATCATTGTTTAGATAAATCAAAATGTTTATTAAAAATAACCACTTTTCGAGATGTCCCGATCCAACCTCATCAAAAAGGATTGGTGGCAACTCCCATGTTCATTTTTGTTTTCAAAATCAAAGTCGACCCCTTTTACAAAAAATAGTTTCGACAGCTTGGCGACTCCATTGGGGAACGTTTTTAAAATTAGAGAGTCAAGCCACGAGTTGATTATTTCTTGTCTTTTTGTTGAAAATTGATAATCTGTTTTAAATTTCGATCCCTTTGTTGCATTTCATCCGCCATTTGTGTGGTCTTTTTCATAATATGTTTACTTTATCAGTTTGAGTATTTTGATATATCTCTGCATATCGCATAGCATAAATAGGTCGATTTTACCCTATTAAGTGGGAGTGAGAAACTATTCCTTCGTGAAGTCTTCACCTCCGTCTAGGATAGTGGATTGCTTTCAAGATACATCCATACCTATGTCTTCGTAAGATTTTCATCTTCGTCTAGCGATAGGGAAATGTATTCCCCTAAACTGAACTCAGACCATATGAGCATATAATGGGTGAAGATCGAGGAATCTGTTGGTTTAGGTACCTTTGCTTTAGAACCAAACCGCATATAGTGAGCCCTAAGAGCCCACCCTAGGTAGAACCGTGCCAAACCCCTAGTGGTCACCCAAATGGGTGTTGTATTTATTAATTCTTGCTCACTTTAGTTTTGTTGACTTGTTTTACTTTTATTGTAACTGCATGGGATTTACATCACAAAAAAAGTGTTGATTCACTTTCGGTTGCTAAATAAATAACTTGTCATGTAAAAAGGGTTTCTTAATAAAGTGGAGGATAATGCGGCTGTCCGGATATGGGCCGAGACAACGCAACAAGAGAAGGGTGATAGTCTTACAGAGGGGTACGTGTTAGAGTTGTGGGATTTTACTCATATCAGCGTAACCCAAATAATCTTCAAGAGATGAAAGAAATATGGGATCAATGGGATAACAAGATCAAGTAACTATTCTACTGTAATTATGGTGATTTTCCCTATCTACTCGATATCAAAGTGGACAAGCACTTATTCTGAGCTCTCGCCCAATATTGGAACCCTGCTTATAGTTGTTTTACTTTTGGAAAGGTGGATCTGGTACCTACTATGGAAGAGTACACGGCCTTGCTCCATTGCCCAAAAATTCAAATTGGCATGGCTTATTCCAGAGCTGCCAATATCCCAACGTTCTTAAAAAAGTTGATAAACATCATGGGAATGAGCGAACAGTGGGTTGCAGCACGAATCAAGTAGAAAGGTGATAGTAATTGTATTCCTTGGAGAAATTTGAGAGATTTGATCCTAGCACATCCTGATGTGAAGAAAAGGGTTGACGTATTCTCGTTAAGCATTTATGGATTGGTTATCTTCCCTAAGGCTTTAAGGCATATAGACGAGGCAGTCTCTAATTTATTTGACTGACTTGATAAAATGGTCACATCCGTTCCCACAATTTTGGCCAAAACTTTCAAATCCTTGAATGCATGCCGAAGAGCGGGCAAAGGGAGATTCATCGGATGCGCACAACTCTTACTAGCATGGTTCCACAGCTATTTTTGGAAAATGGAAAAGGTCTCGTATTGAATCTTCTCCGAAAATTATTCTCCACTGAAAAAGTTAGTGGCTACACCGAGATGGGATGATATCACGGAGGAAAAATGGATGATGATTCTCCAAAATCTGTGAGACAAAGACATTGAGTGGAGAGCCCTTTGGATGGTCCCTGACGAGATTTTATATCGGTGTGGAGATTTTGATTGGGTTCCCCTACTTCTACTTGGAATATGAGGGGTTGTTGGGTATGCTCATTTGCTCATGTTAAGACAATGCAGATCAAGAGAGTTTACGCCAGCAACACAAGGGTTAGCTCAATGTGAGTTTGTATACAAGGGAGATAATTACAAAAAGAAGGTACGTGAAATATCGAACACCTAGAACTGAACTCGTGGAATGAAATGGTTTGCTGCCAACCTGATGACTACCCCTGAGCACGACCAGTGGTGGGGTTAGAGAATCAATGACAACATCCCTATGTCAAACCAAGAAAACACCCATTCAATAGAAGAACACTTGCAGGTGATCCCATATGAGCTAGAGATCATCAAACAAGATTTTGAGAGAAAGAGTTTGGAACTAGAAAAAAGGATAGAGCAATTTGAGGAGGAGAAAATACAGCTGGAACTGGATGTCGACATCCAGAAGCTACAAGCTGAGAAGCTAAGAAAGGGGAAGAATAAAGCTGAAGAAGATTTGGACAGTTTGAAAATAGGCTATAAGAAGTTACGGTTGTCAATAAGAATCACCGGTCTGGGAAAAATGTCAGAACAATTGCGGTAAGAAATTAATGAGGAAAAGAGTAGAGCCAGTCAATGGGAAAGGAAATTCTGAGATGCTCAAGGATGAGAAGATGTTCTGCAAGGGAGTTTTGTAGAAATTAAAAATGAGAAGGTGGGGTTAAAAACTCAAGGGACAGAGTTAGAAAGATCCCTACATCAGTATCGTAGTTGTAACTCTGTAATCGAGTTGAAGGCAAGCTGGAGGAAAATTCAAGAGCTAAAAGGAAAGATAGAAGAACTCGAAACTGTGCTACAAAACTGTGAACTTTGAGTTGAACTCTTGGAAGCAAATAATGAGCAGTGGCAAGAGTAGCTTTATCGATCCCAAGATCAAGTCAGAGATAGGGATTACGTTATGGGTGCAGCTTTGACTCAAGTATGAGAGGTGGCTGATCATTTACAAACCTTAGCAGTCTAGGCTAATGTACTGAGTTTGAAATACAAGTCAGAGTCAGATCGAGGCCAAGAGTTAGTTTGGCTTCTTAGGAAGGTCAAAACCTTAAGTATTAGGGTGAGGCCTTATATGTAATTCGTTTTATGTGAAGAAATTTTTTTTCTAGAAAAGTTATTTTAATGAAATTAAATCAGAATCAGTGCCTTTTTTGCATGCATTTCATGCATTAGCATTACATTGCATCATGTGCATTAAATCACACAAAGTGACCCTAAAATCATGGCAATTACCTTGGAATATCGTTACGATACACAAGGGAAAACTAAAGCAATGGATCAAAGATTGGAAAGATTAGAGCAAATGCAGAAAGAAATACAAGTTCAGCTACAAATACAGATGCAAGAATAATTAGCCAAAATTCAACAAGATATGAAGGATTAGATGCTAGAATCCCAAAAGAATATGATGAGCTAATAAACCTAGTTGCTGACTGGAGGGCTAGAAAAAGGAAAGAGCCCTATGGTCAATTCCAGGACGATAACGAGGACTCTGCTTATCCTCCAGACTTTACCCCAAAAAACATCCAAGCACAACCAAACGCATATCCAAAAAAGGTGTCCGTTGACATCAGGCCCCAATATCGACAGGTACCTCGGCACCAACAAGCTTCCCAACAAGTTTAGGCTCCAACCTAAGAGACAATCCACCAAATCTCGTCGTCCCTGATCTTGATGACATAGCAGAAATAGAAAAGGCGAGAGTGGAACTCTCAAAGCAACTTGAAAATCGATGCAGATGGCTAGAAGAGAAATTCAAGGCATTGAAAAGTGCTGATTACCATTGTGGAATTGATACTAAAGACTTGAGCTTGGTACCAGATCTAATGCTCACGACCAAGTTTAAGACACCAGAGTTTAAGAAATATAATGGGACTAGCTTTCCGGAAGCTCACATTACGATGTTCTGTCGGAGGATGATAGGGTATGTTAATAATGATTAGTCGTTAATTCACTGTTTCCAAGACAACCTGACTAGGACTGTGGCCAAATGGTATAATCAGCTAAGCCGTGTCCAAATTAATTCATGGAATGACCTGGAACAGGCCTTTATGAAACAATATTGCCATGTAACATATATGGCACCTGACAGAATCACACTACCAAACATGGTGACAAAGCCAAGCGAGAGCTTCATGTAATATGCTCAAAGGTGGAGGGAAGTCACCACGCAAGTCCAACCACCTCTGTTAGAAAAGGAAACGACAATGCTTTTCATTAATACCCTTAAGGCTCCATTCATTAATCACATGCTGGGAAGCACAACCAAGAGTTTCTCGGACATAGTAATATTCGGTGAGATGATAAAAAATGCAATAAAGTGTGGAAAAATAGAAGCCGGGGAAAATGCCAAGAGAACTGCCCCAAGAAAGAAGGAAAATAAGGTAAATAATGCGAGTGTATATGACAAAGCCTATTCAAAGCCGATTACTGTAAGTCAATCAAGGGAAATGGCTACCAGCCAGCAAGGCCCTCTAAGGCAAGAATCTAACACAAGGTAAACTACGGAGAAACTCCAGTTTACGCCCATCCCGATGACGTATAGGGAATAGTATCAAAATTTGTTTAATGCACATGTAGTATCCCCTTTCTACCTAAAACCTATGCAACCTCCATTCCCCAAATGGTACGATACGAATGCCCAATGCAAATATCATGCAGGAATCACGGGACACTCGATCGAGAACTGCACCACTTTCAAAAAGTTAATTGAAAGACTCACCAAAATGGGCATTGTGAGATTCGATGATCCATCTGGTGTAGAGAATTCATTACCGAACCATTCTGGCAAAGGGGTAGACGTGATAATCGAGAATGTAGGAAAGAGAATCAAGGTGAGTATAGCAAAAGTGAAAACCCTATTGAGAGAGGTTTGGAAGAAAATGGTAGAAAGTTGATTAATCACACAGGATTTAGAAGAGATATCCGGAGAAGCAAGGAACTACTGTGAGTTCCATGATGAAGAAGGTCATGAGATTCAAAGATGCAATGAATTAAGGGTCCTAGTACAAGGTCTAATGGACAATAAGGAGCTAGAATTCTTTGAGTATACCGAAGGCTTTAGAAGAAGGTCAAGATGTGAGTTTCTACATGTGCAGTGGAAGGCGTTATGATCCATCAAATGCAGGAGTTGAGCCCGCAAAAGGAAAAGCCTTGGAAATTGAATAAGAGAGGGAAAAGATGATTAGACTTGAATTGCCTGTTAATGAGCCTGTAACTGAAAAGGAGGCTAAAGAGTTTCTGAAATTCCTAAAGCATAGCCAGTATAGCATTGTGGAGCAACTACATAAACAACTAGTTCGTATATCAGTGCTAGCTTTACTCTTAAGTTCGGAAACCCATTGTAGTACATTGATGAATGTGCTGAATGAAACTTATGCCGCTAATGATATCTCTATGAACAAACTGGATCACCTGGTTAACAATGTAAGCGCCGATAATTTCATCTTTTTTAATAATGATGAAATACTGCTAGGGGGCATGGGATCGATTAAGGCTTTGCACATCATGACCCGCTGCAAGGGATATACACTGCTAGAGGTGTTAATTGATAATGGATTGGCCCTGAATGTCTTACCCTTATCTACACTGAATAGGTTTCCTGTGGATAGCACTCATATGAAGACATATCAAAACATAGTGAGAGCATTTGATGGAACCAAAAGAAGGGTGATGGGAAGGATTGAGATAGCCCTCTTGATTGGTCCAAACATGCATGAAGTAGATTTCTTGGTGATGGACATCAAGCCTTCCTATAATTACTTGTTGGGGAGAAATTGGATTCACTCAGCTGGGGCAGTGTCGTCATTACTGCATCAAAAGCTAAAGTTGGTAATTGAGGACCGACTAGTAACAATAAATGCAGAAGAAGACATTATTGCATCTATAACAAGTGACACACCATATATAGGGACAAATGATGAAGCAATAGAATGTTCCTTTCGATTGCTGGAATTCATAAATGCAACCTTTATTATCGGGGGGAATAATATCCCGACACCTAAAATCTCCAAAACTACAAGGATGGGCCTACAACTAACAGTTGGGAAAGGAGTCTTGCCTGGGCGGAGACTCGGGAAATACCTTCAAGGAAGAGTCAAGGCACCAATCTTGATGGACAAATGGCATTGCTTTGGCTTAGGGTATAAGCCAGATGTGAAGCAAATGAAGAAAGAGTTAGAGAAGAAGCAAGAGAGGAGAAGAGTATGATTAAGTAGGGTAGAGGTCAAATGGTAACCAATGACCTTTCCCCATATATCTAAAACATTTGTGTCAAGAGGAATTATTCACCCTGAATGAAAGATGACAAGAAAATAAACCACTGAAAAAATGATGGGAAATCCAAACATCAACGTCAGATCTGAAGAGGGAATTCTGGAAGGAAATTTATTAGGCATTCACCATTATGTAGTTGAAAGTGTTCTAAACAATTGGATTGCGGAAGAGATTCTTGTAGTTTTTAGAACTAATTCAGAATAATGTTCAAAACAAACTTGTTACTCTAAGCCTAGGAGTAATAAGAATCCTTTTGTGAAATAGACATATGTTTAACATCTTTATTTCAATAAAATTCATCTTTGCGTATCATTTTAAGGAAATATTCTTTTATTCTTTCATTTCGTTCATAATCATACCATACAGATAGTTATTCTTATATTCTTTTGTTCTTTGGATCTTCCTTCATTCCTATAATAGGTCTCTAGATATCAATGATATGAGCGACGCTGCTACTGACTCAGAATCTCCTTTTGAGCGAGATATGTGTCTAGAGGAACCTTAGGACTTTAGAGATGACAGAGATTGTAACCTATCTCCTGATTTGTTAAGGATGGTGAACAAGAGCAGAAACAGATTCTACCTCACAAAGAGTTAGTAGAAATTGTGAACTTGGGAGATGGACAAGAAAAGAAAAAAGTGAAGATCGGAGCTTGCATTACCACAGAGACAAAATAGGACCTTATTGAGTTACTCCAAGAATTCAAAGATGTCTTTGCATGGTCGTATCAAGACATGCCTGATCTAAGTACTGATATCGTGGTACATCGGCTCTCCTTAAAGGAAGAGTGCAAGCCAATTCAATAGAAGCTCTGAAGGATGAAACCCGATGTTGTGATAAAAATAAAAGAAGAAGTCAAGAAGCAATTCGATGTCGGTTTCTTACAAGTGGTCAAATACTCAAAATGGGTAGCCAATATCGTCCCCGTCCCTAAAAAAGATAGGAAAGTACGAATGTACGTAGATTACAGGGACCTGAACAAAGCCAGCCCAAAGGACAATTTCCCATTGCCCTATATTGACACTTTAGTGGACAACACGGCAAGTTACTCATTATTCTCCTTTATGGATGGCTTCTAAGGATACAATCAGATAAAGATGCATCTTGAATACATGGATAAGACCACATTTATAACCATGTGGGAGGCATTTTGCTATAAGGTGATGCCATTTGGACTGAAAAACACGGGAGTGACATATTAGAGATCCACGGTAACCTTGTTCCATGATATGATGAACGAAGAAATTGAAGTTTATGTCGACAATATGATCGCCAAATTCTGAACAGAAAAGGAGCATATGCAAGTCTTGAGGAAATTATTCTTGAGGTTGAGAAAATTCCAGCTAAAGTTCAATCTAGCAAAATATACCTTCGGGGCTAGGTCAGGGAAACTGCTAGGATTCGTGGTCAGCAAAAAAGAGATCGAAATTGACCCAGATAAAGTCAAAGCTATACAGGAGTTGCCTCTACAGCACACTCAAAAAGAAGACTAAATTGACCCAGATAAATTACATTGCCTGGTTCATTTCACAACTGACTGAGAAATGTGACCTCATATTCCGTTTTCTCAAGAAACACAATCTTGGTGTATGGGACGACAAATGCCAAAAAACTTTTGACAAGGTTAAACAATACCTATCCAATGCCCCAGTGCTGACGCCACCTAATCCAGATAAGCCACTAATACTGTATTTGGCAGTATTTGAGAGTTCTATAGTATGTGTGCTTGGCTAATACGATGAGTCAGGAAGGAAAGAAAGGGTGATATACTACCTCAGTAAGAAGTTCATTGGGTGTGAGAGGAGATACTCTCCAATTGAAAAGTTGTGTTGCGCCTTAATCTAGACAACCTGAAGATTGAGACAATATATGTTGTACCACACAACTTGGCTCATCTCTAAACTAGACCCTTCAAAGTACATGATGGAGTCGACCACTTTGAATGGAAGGATGGCCTAGTGACAAATTTTGCTTTCCAAATTTGATATAGTCTATGTGAATCAGAAAGCTGTAAAAGGGAGTGCAATAGCAAATTTTCTAGCCAGTAGAGCTTTAGAAGATTACGAGCCTTTGAACTTTAACTTCCCAAACGAAGATCTAATGTATGTTTCCACCACTGAAGAAGACTCTCAAGAGGGCCATCCTTGGAAAGCAAACTACGACGGAGCATCAAACGCTGTAGGTAACGGAATCTGGGCAGTCCTAGTATCCCCAAATGGAGATCATTATTCCTCTACTAGTAAATTGGATTTTGATTGCACAAATAACATGGCAAAATACGAATGATGCATCATAGGTATCCGTGTAGCCATGGAATGCGAGATCAAAGTAATGGAGGTATATGGGGATTCTGCGCTAGTGATCTATCAACTTAAAGGTGAATAGGAGACAAGAGACCCCAAGTTGATTGATTATCAAAGGTTGGTCCTTGAATTAATTAAAAAGTTTGATGATATCATACTCTGCTACCTCCCACGAGAAGAAAATCAGATGGCTGACGCCTTAGCAACTTTAGCTTCCATGGTCAAGGTGAACAAACAAGAGGATTTAAAACCGATCTAGATGAGTATTTATGAGGCTCGGTTCATTATTACAACATCAAAGAAGAAGAAAATGATGATCATCCTTGGTACCATAATATATTGCGATATGTGAAGAATCATGAATACCCTGACCAAGCAACTGAGAATGATAAAAGGACGTTGAGAAGACTGGCCAGTGACTATGTCTTGGATGGGGAGATCCTATATAAAAGAAGAAAGGATCAAGTGCTACTAAGATGTGTGGATGCTGTTGAGGCTAAGAAAATCTTAAAAGAAGTCCATGAGGGCCTTTATGGAATACATGCTAATGGTTTCACAATGGCCAGGCAAATGATGAGATTCGGGTATTATTGGTTCACCATGGAAGGAGATTGCATCAATTATGCCATGAAATTCCATAAGTGCCAAATTTATGGAGATAAAATTCATGTACCTCCTTCGCCTCTACATGTTATGACTTCTTGGGCCGATCTTGCCAAAACCTTCAAATGGGCATCGATTCATTTTTGTGGTCATCCACTACTTCACCAAGTGGGTAGAAGCCACTCCATATGGCAATGTTACAAAGTCAGCAATCAGAAAATTCCTGAAGAAGGAAATCATATGTCGATATGGAATGCCAGAAAGGATCATATCTGAAAATGTATTGAATTTGAACAATAATATGATATCAAAAGTCTGCAGTCAGTTCAAGATCAGAAGCCACAACTCGTCACCGTATCGCCCAAAAATGAACAGTGAAATCGAGGCAGCCAATAAAAACATTAAGAAGATCGTGGGGAAAATGACTGAGACTTATAAAGATTGGCATGAAAAGATACCATTTGCCCTCTATACTTATCGAAAGTCTATCAGGACCTCCACCCGGGCAACTATTAGGACCTCCACTCGGGCAACGCCTTTCTCATTGGTTTATGGAACAGAGGCGGTTTTGCTTATTGAAGTCGAGATTCCTTCTCTTTGAGTTTTGTCAGAATTGAAGTTGGATGAAGCAGAATGGATCCAATCCTGATATGATCAGCTAAATTTGATTGAAGAGAAATGGTTGAAAGCCATCTGTCACGGTCAGATGTACTAAAATGTTTGCCCCAGAGAATTCCACGAAGGAGACCTAGTATTGAGAAAGATCCTTCGTATACAAAAGGAATTCAGCAGAAAGTGGATGCCAATCTGGGAAGGACCTTATATGGTAAAGAAAGCCTTTTTTGGAGGAACACTAATTTTGACTGAGATGGATGGCAAGAAATTGTCTCATCCTGTGAATTCAGATTCAGTCAAGAAGTACTTCACCTAAAAAAAAAGGGGAGAGGACAAAATGAAAACCTGTAAAGGGCGCCTTGAGACCAAAGGGATTTTGAATTGAAAACCCGAAAAAGGGCAATTTAAATTTTGATCAAAGATGGGGCATACGGGAGTCTTGTTATCCCTGAATGAACAAGAGAGATGTTACGTCTTGGGGCAACAACAAAGTATTTTGAGTCTCCGAAACACATATCAAGTTCAAAAGGGTTCGCGAGAAGTTAGTGCGAAGAAGCTCATGCTATGATATATGGGGACCTATTTTCATCTTATTCATTTTGCATTTTAACAAACGCTTGCTATCTTTAATTAATTCATTCATTTCAAAATTTGATCCTAATAAAATTTTTTTTGTCCATTGTTACAATCGTTTTCAAGCTATTTTACATTGAAATAACGATTAATGGACTAATAATATTCACGTAAAAAGAGTTTTGCATATTACTTTGAAAAGTTTCTAAATAGTATAAGGACCTGAAACAGGACCATTAGTCAGAACTAACCAAATTTGAGAATTGGAAACATTGGGAAAGAATAGCCCAAATTGTGATTATTTCATTGGGTTTTCTGTCAAAAATACCAACCAAACAAGAAGGCATGGTAACACATCAGTGATAAAACCTTGATGAACAACGAGTAATGACAACTTAAGCATTAAAAAGGGATTATTCTCGAAAAATCACATTCTGTATTCATGCAAATATCATTTATACACATCTAGTTAGGAGTATTTGATTTATTCTGATCATGACATTCTTACCACTTGGTATAAAAAGACCCATCAAATGGATTCTACAAGTCATGTTCCCCAGAAAATGGTGTAACAGATAGAGAAACCATAAATCCTATTCCCCTGAAGTTGTTGTGGGATGGATTGAAATCATAATGGTGAGTTTTAATAATGGTGAGTCTTATCTCCCTAAAGTTGCAGTGGAGCAGACTGAAAATAGTAAATCTTATCTCTCTGAAGTTGCAGTGGAGCAAGTTGAAGTTACAAGTCTTATCTCCCTGAAGTTGCAGTGGCGTAGACTGGAGATAGCAAATCTTATCTCCCTGAAGTTGTAGTGGAATAGATTAAAGCTAGAAGTCACAAATCCTATACCTCTGAAGTTGCAGTAGGTCGGATCAAGTCTACCAAGGCAAATCTTATCTCTCTGAAGTTGCAGTGGAATAGATTAAAGCTACAAGTCACAAATCCTATACATCTGAAGTTGCAGTAGGTCGGATCAAGTCTACCAAGGTGAATCTTATCTCTCTGAAAATGCAGTGGAGTAGATTGAAGTCACAAACCTTATCTTACTGAAGTTGTAGTGGAGCAGGTTAAAATAATAGATCTTATCTCCCTGAAGTTGCAATGGAGTAGATCGAAGATAACAAACCTTATCTCTCTGAAGTTACAGTAGAGCAAATGAGCAGATTAAAGCAACAAATCCTAAACCTTTGAAGTTACAGTAGTGGAGTAGGTTAAAAATAAACAAATCTTATCTCTGTAACGTTGTAGTGGAACAGACTAAAACAACAAATCTCATTTCCCTGAAGTTGCAGTGGAGTAGATTGAAACTACAAAATCTTATCTCTCTAAATGGCGACAGAGTGGATCAAAGCAATAGGATGTGGTGGACTAGAACAAAGCCACTTAGGAAAAGAAACCCCAGAAAAATCAAGACTCAGTGAGACCGGGCAAAATTGGTCTTTCTTAAAAGTCTTTGCTCCATTCCCGTTAAACCTGTACAAGCCTAATTTAGCCCAGGGCCTAATAAGACCCAAACCAACAGTAGAAACCCAATCCCAAACACAATCCAAAACCCAAATCAGACCCAAACTATTACAACCCCAAACCCAAACCTAAACCCAACCAATTAAGCCCAAACCTAACCTACCCTAATAGCCCAATACCTAAAACAAAAAAAGAAAAAAGAAAACCCTAGTTTCTAGCTACCATTGCCACACCAGCCTTCTGACCACCTTGCTGCTACTACCATTGTCATGTCCAGTGCCCTCCACTTGCACTACCACTTGCAAAGGACCAAAAGCAGAAGTGACAGCAAAAATAAATAAATTAAAGCCTTGTAAAATGGATATATAAGCCATGTTAAACCAAATGTAATAGAGATTTTTTTTTGAATACAACAAAAAAATAGATTCAAGTATACAGACAACAAAAAACAACAAAGCAGATTAAAGAAAAAAAACAAAGTTAGAAACGTGCAAAGGTCATTTTTATTTTCTTGTTTTTGAAACTGTTTATATTAAAAAATTTCTTTATTTTCCTTCGGTTTAAAAAAAACTGTGTATATATATATATCAAATATATAATAAAAAAGGGGACGAAAACTTACTTGGGGTGTTCGACCATTGTCCACGGCGGCGCCGCAGCGGAGCCACGGTGGTCCCCTTCGCCGGATTCTAGGCTTCGGCCAGAGAGAGAAATGAGAGAAAATGGAGAGTTTTCATCTTTTTTTTTGAAAGGAGGGAAATGATTTTTTTGTAATATTTTTTAAGTTATATAGGCTATATAAAACTATGTCGTTTTGGCCAGCGTCCATAAGCCCCAAAACGATGTCGTTTTGAATGACCCGCACCTTGACCCGACCCGAAGCCTAGGATCCACTTGTTTTTAAATGGAACGGCTAATTGCGCTTTTAGCCCTTCTGCTTTTTTATTGTTTTGCAATTAAGTTTCTTTCATTTTTAATTTTTTCCCTATAATTTATTTCAACTTTCAACTTGGTCCACCTTGAAGCTGTGCGTTTTGGAGGATAGGGGTTATTGCCCATTTTGATCCCTCCTTGTTATTCGCGCGTTCAACTTGGTCCTTTTCCTTTTTATTTATTTCTGATTTCCCCCAAATTTATGTTTTAAAGTTCAATTCAGCCCCCTTTTTTTGTTATTTTTGCTATTTTATTGTTAAATTAATTAATTTAATATTATTACTATTATTATTATATTTCCTTTTTGTATTTGTTTTCCTATTATTATCTTTTAAATGCACCTATTTTATCATTGTATTATTTGTTTACTTATATCCTTTTATAATTTCAAACTTTAGATTATTTACTATTTTATTATTACTAATATTATTCTTATTCACTTATTTATTTATATCCTTTTTATAATTTCAAACTTTATTATTTTTTTATTATTAATATTATTATTTTTAGTCGTTTTACATGCCATTTATTTATGTATTTCTTTACTATTATTTTTTAGTTTTACTTATTATTTTTCTTTTATTTGTAATCAGTTTATTTGTTTCATTTATTTATTTATTCTCGTCTTTTTATTATTATTAATGCATTTATTTTGTTATGCATATTAGCACCGTGATTTATTTTTACATTTTCACAACAAATTTGTGTTACCTTAATTTTACTCAATACATAAATTATTATTTTAAAATAACTGATACTTCGTGTTTTGAGATTCAAAAGGTCGTATCCTAAATTATGGGGTTTCAATTTTCCCGATAAATCTGAATAAACGAACATCTTTTAAAAATTCTGAATTTAAATAATCTCAGGAATCAAGAAAAAAATCATGTTCTAACTTACGGAATATGATTTCTTTCTAAAACCGAGATAATCGAATATCTTTCCAAATAACTAAATTTTTCAGCGTTTATTCTCAATCGGGAATTTAAGACATTGTGTCCTAACTTACGAGACGTAATTCTCTTTCTCGATTAATGTGAAATATGTCCCTTTCTCGAAAAATTTTCAATATTTTAACAAAGGGTCGTATTTTAAATCTCTTCAAGATTTTCAATTCTCGGCACTAAAAAACACGAAGTAATAAACTAGGTACCAATTTTGGGCATTACGAGGGTGCTAATCCTTCCTCGTGCGTAATCGACTTCCGAACCCGTCTTTCTGAATTTCGTGGACCAAAAATCATTATTTAGATCAATCAAACCGTTTATTAAAAACAACCACTTTTCGAGGTGACCCTATCCCACCTCATAAAAAATGATTGGTGGCGACTCCCATGTTCATTTTCGTTTTCAAAATTAAAGTCGACCCCTTTTAAAAAGAAATAGTTTCGACACCTATAGTTTATTAAGGAAAAAATTTAACATTGAATATAATATGTACTAAATTATCCATGTATCATCCTCTTCTATCTCTATATATTTCTTTCTTATTTCTAGGGTCTAACATGTGTTTGGCCCTCTGTTGACGTTGAAGATTTAATTTTCTACTTTAATTTGTATAACTTAATCTTTTTATTTTTATAATGTGAATAATTGGTCTAAATAATTAATTCCATTAACTTTTCTATTAAAATGTTTTAAATTATGTTGTTATTTATTTTTATCTTTTTTAAGTAATATTTGACTTAATTGTTATATGTTTTATTTTGAAATACGTAAGTATTCAACTAATTTTGTACTACAAATTGAAAAAATAAATGAAAATTTTTTATTTGAGTACATTTGAAAATGTTTGGCAACTTAAAAAAAAAGAAAAAAGGAAAAAAAAAAGGGGTTTTGCCCTTATTGGACTATTTTAATGTTTGGTCCTAGTTCATAAAAAAATAAATGTTTGGTCCAAATGTGAGCAACCTTTAAAGGTTCTACGCAATTTGAGCACTTAATGAAATATATAATAAATATTTAAAAATATATTGATAAATTTAAAAAAACACTGATATTGATACATATCAATATCAAAAAAAAATGTCTACCAATACGATATAAGCTACCTTGATTACAATAATTCTACATCACAATTTTTTTAAAATAATTAAATAATTATATTATCCAAAAAATATATATATTAATTGTAATATTTTCATTTTCAAAAATTAATCATAAACCATCACTTTAAGTCAAATCCAAACCAAAATTTTTATGTATATTAGATTTTATTACACCCACAGTATGTGTGAAAGAAAACATTTTAGGTAAAAAATATTCTTTTTTGAATTTATTCAATAATGATTAGGTTGGCAGTAAAAAAATTGCATATAAATCTTATTAAATACATGTTTAATTATTAGATATATAATGTTTAGTTGTTTTATTTAAATATTATATAAAAATACGAACAAATAAAAATATTATCATAAATGTTAGTTGTCATTTAAAGAAAAGGATACATTAATTTTTTTAATTTAGTTGATATTTTAATATGTGGAATATTTGGGACGAAATTTATAATAAATATAGATATTTGTTTCATTAAGTAGAAAAACTGGCCAAGAAATGATGATATCCAATTTTCAAATGTATCTGTTTTATTATTACTACTACAGTAGACTAGTCATGGAGCAATATTACATAATTAACACATTGATTCATGAAAATAATAACACTGAAGCAACTTATTCTTCCACAAAATTTGCCCCCAGCTATCGCTACTAGCTGAAGCCTGCCCAGGTTGCTTGCTTCATATTATAGTTTCTTTCATTTATATATATAGTTTTTATTCAAAGGGAAGCCAAATTTTTTTTTAGGAGTCAGAAATAATTTGTATATTTTTACGATAATAAAAATATAATTTTATTATTTTAATAATTTATATTTGTATACTTTTTAAAAATTAAATTAAATTTTTATTATTTTTTTAAAATATAAATTTATCATTATTAATTTAAAATTTTATAAATTATAAAAAAAAAACCACAAACCCGTGGCTTCCTCATTGTTTATACCTCGCTTCTACTGGCAGCACTGTAGCCATTGACCCTCTCATAGTATCTGTTCCAAAGCATACTAAATTTTGAAGACAATTAAATTGTATCTGACATGAGTCTACCACAACAAGGAATAGCACAAAAAGTTATATATAATTGAAGGAAGTAAGCCAAAGAAAACATCGCAGACTATTGTCATAAAGAATAAGATACATAAAAAGACAGTAACAACTAACAACGGGCATATATTGAAAGGATAATTGAAGAGCAGTATACAGTTGTAGGCTTGAGGCCAAGGGAAGTAAGGCCATCAAGATCCGCGATTAGATCAAATCTTTCAGATAAATATAAAAATAAAAATAAATTAAATTAATCATAATTAGTCATACATTTATTAAAATTTAATATAAATTTGAACATTAAATAAATAAAAAATCCTGCAAATTTACATCTTGTTGTCTAAAACTTCAGACGAAGAAACATGGACAAAAAACACAAGTATTTCACTTTCATTTACAAGGGGCTTTCCTCCTTACATTTAGTGAAATACAAGTAAATGAAACTTTCATTGAAGCATTTATATTTTTATTTTGCCATATATAAGTTAACAAGTAAATGAAACTTTTTTTAGCTATATAAGTTAACACAATCTTGAATTATCATTATTTGCTAAATTTTGAATAGTTTGAGGGACTAAATTGCCCCGTTTATTTTGAGAGGGGCTTGATTGTGCCTTGGCTTGCATACAACTAGCAGAGAAATTTTCAAATTGATAATATGAAGTAAAGTGAAGTGTAGTGCTCTGCAAGTGCCATAGACCAGTTATAATATTTATAAGTGTTACAGTAGAACATAGAATATTTTGAGGATCGAACTCAAAATAGGGTGACAATTTCAACAAACAACAATCAAGCATGCAAATGGGAAACTCTAGCTAGCTGCTCTAAAGGCATTATAGTACAACAAATCTTAAAAGGAATTTAGGCTAAAATCTAAGCTAAAAGGACTAAAGTGCAAATAAACCAATTTCACGAATTAAAAAAATAGGCAATTAATATGGTTGATTAATATCCATGTTAACAATTAATCCATAGTTTAGGGGACTAAAACACATAATCTTCCTAATTTATCAAAATTTACCTCTCGGTCACCATTTTACCCTATTAAGCAATTTAATCAAATTTACCTCTCGGCCTTACTAGATTAAACCAGTCTAATCAAATTGGTACACAATAGGTGTAACACCTTAAACTCGACCCGATTGCCAAGTCTGAGTTACAGAGTGCCACATTTGTTGTTGGAGCAACTATGTAACATCCCGAACTAGGCCCTAGTTAGAACATTGGTTTCGAGATCAAAAATCTGATATAGAAATAATTATTTTATAGATGTTATGAGGTCCATGATATATATGCATGCCAGTGTGAAAATATCGATGAGAAATTTTACCGATAAGGTGTCCAATTGAGTTATTAGGACTAAATTGCAATAAGTGAAAAACATGTATTCTAGTTGATTTAAGGGCTTAATTGTGATGAGATTTGAAATTTGAAGTCCTTATTTGGCAGTTAGACCATTATATGTCATTATGGACAAAAATGGACATAGGAGGGATAAAATATCAAAGTTTTAATGGAATGGCATTTTGGTCCATTGATTATTAAAAGAATTAAAAGGGAAAAATAGTCAAAATTTGTGTTCATCTTCTTCCCCCTTGGCCGAATATCATAAGGAAGCCATAGCTAGGGTTTTTTTCATCTTCAGGCTTCAAAGTAAGTGCATCCTAGCTCCATTTTTAATGTTCTTTATATTTTTAAAATCCTCGTAGCTCGATTTAGCTATTTCTACCCTTAATTTGGGCTAGGGTTCATGTTCAAAAATATACCCATGAATGACATGCTTGTGCTTTGATGTCTAATGGAAGAATATGAAAGTTTGATGGGTGATAAACAACTTTAACTAGATGGCTTTTGGTGAAATTGATAAAAATGACCTAATTGTAAAAGTTGTAAAAACTGTGTAAATGTGTGAATAAATGAAAAATGTGGGTTGGTATAAGAGAGAAAATGATGCGGCTAGGCTTGAATAATCAGAAAAATGGGTACTTTTCATTTTACGAGCCTGGGGGCAATTTCATAATTTTGTGAAATTTTAGAGGAAAAATTATAATTTTGTCATATTGTGATTTTTGGATTGAATTGAATAGTACGTGTATTAAATGAGCTAAATGTGCTATTATAGATCAAGAGGGATAAGGGATAGACCTTGACCGAGGAAAAGGCAAGGTTGTGGATTAAATCATAAATTGTCATATTTTGCACTGAGGTAAGTTGGGTGTCGGTAATTCAACAATTCCATTATTATGCGTTTAATAATTGATATTCTATGATATATGTATGTATGCCCTAATAAAATTGACTTGTGACGATTTAATGAAATTTTGGTTATAGCTTTATATCTCGGAAGTCCCGGGTGACCCTGGGAAATGCTTAGGATTCGGATATCATGACACCATGATTTATGTGAGCCCGTGTAAGACCATGTCTGGGACATGGCATTGGCGTTGATAGGTGAGCCAGTGTAAGACCATGTTTGGGACATGGCATCGGCGTTGATATGTGAGTTAGTGTAAGACCATGTTTAGGACATGGCATCGGCGTTGATATGGGAGCCAGTGTAAGACCATGTCTGGGACATGGCATCGGCATTGATATGTGTGCCAATGTAATACCATATCTGGGATATGACATCGAACTCGGTATGTGAATTTCATGTAAGACCATATCTGGGATATGGCGTTGATAAGAGATTTCATGTAAGACCATGTCTGGGTCATGGCATCTATATGAGGTCCCGTATAAGACCATGTCTGGGACATGGAATCGGCATGTAGATCCATGTAAGACCATGATGGGGAAATGGCTTTGGCATTCTATGTGGTGTGTGATGATTCCAAACATCCTTTAGTATCCCGGGTAATTCAACGGGCCATATAAGATTATGCTTAAGAATATGGGGTAGAATGAGTGATAATGCATGGTACAGGCATGTATGTAAACCTCATGAGTTTTGGACTCAATTTATGTTGGGAAATTTGGTATGGGTATGAAAGAGTAAGATAAGCATAATGTTCAAATGCATTCATTATCAATTCTTAATATGTTCATTATGTGTAATATGATAATGTGGTGGATAGTATGTGTAATCCATAAGTTTTATGACCTAAGTTGTTTATTATTTGCACACGACTTACTACGTTATATGCTTACCCCTCTCTCTTTTCCTCTTTCTTATAGCATCGACAAGCTAGCTCGGGGATCTTAGACGTCGAAGTTCAAGTCACACTATCAACGATTCTTTTGGGGTATATTTGACTTGTTACTTTTAAGTATGGCATGTATAGGGGACTTAGTATTTTTTTATGTGTCATATTTGATAGCCAAAGTGATGGCTCATTTTAGTATATTATTCTATTTTGTATATGGCAAAGAAATATGACTCATATTGATTATGGGGTTGAAATCCCTAAATATCGATACATGCATGAAATGTGTTATTATTCTTTTGGTGTGTGCCAAATTGGTTGTTAACAATGGATGATGAAATGTGGAATTTATGCTTGATGGCTAAACGGTGTTAATTGGCATGGTCATAATATGAAAAAAGGACAAAAGATGGGTTGAACGAACCTAACAAGTCATGGAGTACCGATCATGTATACTTGACATAAATTTATCACACATGAGTTAAAGTTATGGATGTCTAAGTAGTCCATTTATGCCATGATAATCACTATTGTCACATGAGTGTGTGTGTATAGGTTGTTGAGGGAGACAAGAAGGCTTGGAAAATAGCCTCAAAATTATCAACACGAGTAGACGCATGAATGTGTGTCTAGGCCGTGTGTGACACACGGCCAGCCCCATGGACGTGTTGTCCGGCCATGTGTCCTCTACACCCAAATCGTTCAAGTCAGTACTCATGGTAGTAAACACACGGGCAGAGACACGGCCATGTGTCTCAGCCGTGTAGAGGACGCGGCCTTAGGACATGGGCGTGTGCCTAGGCCATGTGAAGTTTGCACCTTAAATGCCAATATTAAATTTTCCGCATGGCTTAGCACATGGGCGTATGACTTAGCCGTGTGATCTTAAATTGATGCTGACGTCATAAATAGAGAGTTACACGGCCTGGGGACACGGGCATGTCCTTGTGTCCACACGGGCATGTGACCCTGTTTAATGAAGAATTTTCCAAAATTCACAGTTTAGCCCCGAACCACCCCCGATGCATGTTTTGGGCTTGTAAGCCCGTTACAATGACGATAAGAATGTATGTGAAAATTTTTAAATTGGATGGAGATTTATATCTCAGTTTTATATGCTTGTTTAGGTTTGAGTCTGGTAATGCCTCATACCTTGTTCCGGCGTCGAATACGGGTAAGGGGTGTTACAAACTACAATCAAATTTAATACAAATTCTCATCATCAAACATATAATCATAAGAGTTAAAAGCAATCGATGCAAATAATACCATTTTCGGATCTTATACGAGCTTACGAAAGTTCTAAAGATGACCCAAGATGGAAATAGGACAAAGTTGTAAAGATTTCAAATTATAGAGTTGACATCGCAAAGTAAGGGAGTTTCTCATTGCAATGTGACAAATTTTTTGTTCCATTGAGACGATGGGTTTCCTCATCACGTTGTGACTTGTAATTTAGTTCTCGTCCCGACGACATGCATTCAATGTCGTGACCTGTCATTTTAGGCCATTTCTTATCGCTACGTCACATACTATTTTTGCGATATCTCTTTCCAAACACCTTTAGTTCATAATCATTCAAAAATTGCAACATTATAACATCTAAATTTACATATCAAACCCTTAACCAACATAAGTTAACACCATACCATCCATAAGTCATTTACCTATTACATTTCATACCAATTTATATGCAACTCTTGCTATTTCATCAAGATCATTAACATTATAACCTATCGTACAGATTCAACCAAACTTTTATACCATTACAAACCATATTCAATCTACCATATGTAAACACAAACCTTTAAACCAAAATACATATATATGTATATAAATAACTATATACCAAAATTGACACAAGTACATGTCATTTATTAGCAAAAGAGGTTCATAAACATGGTTGAGTTCATGATTCTATCTGGATCCTAAAGTCAATGTTCGGGATCTCTCTTTAAACCTAACCTCTGCACGAAAAACAAAAACCATAAGCTGAGCGATAAAGCTTAGTGGTATTTCTATAATTCAAGAAGTAAAATGAAATTTATGTCAAATAACACATTTAAATTAATATGCCATTAATTGATCGCTAAGAATCATGTTATAATGAACCAATTCAGTCATAAGATTCAATCTTTACGTATTCAACCAATTTATATATAAGTGCATCTTATTAATATTCCAATTCCCGAATCAAATTGACTGATTCATCTCATTTACAATCAATCTTCCAAACTTATAAATCTGATTCACATAACCTTTCACAGGAGCAATTCAATTCATATAACATTATCAACTTAGATCCCTATTAATTTGACTCGGACTCAACTACTTACACGAATCTAACCAACACACCAAATTTGGCACCCAATACCCCATCGAAAAAACCAAAGTAGATATATTGCGCTCAACGCTCATCGGTATAATTGAAATATAAGTTGTGCCTAACATTCATCAACACGTAGTCGAAGTTACCCATACTCAATCTATCCTATGTCATGCCAACTATATCTGACTCCACCTGAACAATTAGTAGGGTAACAATTTATCCAATTCATCATTTGTACAATTTATATTCCATCAATTCAGTTTATAATTCTATACATCATTTGTCACATAATCATAATATAATTTAACCAAATTCAAGGTTAATTTTAAGCTTTTATTAAATAACTCTTTTTTTAATTCTATTCAAATTAGTCCTCTATTTTGAAAATCACACATTTTCATACCAATTCAATTCAACTAATCATTCACAGCTTACCTTCATATCTTACCATGTAAAATAGTAGAAATATGCAAAAACTAAAGTAATTCATATTATAGAAATACAAATCGAAAATTTCGAGCTATTCATCGACGACTTTAGCTTTTCTTTTCTCTCTCGAAGAATCAGGATTGACGTTAGCTACCGAATAACATAAAACATATAAAACTATCAATTATCAACAAAATTCCAATCAACTACCAAATTACACATACTTTAAAATTTATTCAATTTAGTCCCTAGAATCGAGGCTAATATAACTTTCAATTTAAAACTCCAATTTGAAATCTGATTTTACTATTGTCCTTTAGGAACCTCTTATTTCTTGTTTTTATAGCCAGTTTTACATTTTATTTAGTTTAGTACCTAATGTATGAAACTATCTATTAAGTTTTACGATTTAGTCCTTTTTCATATCTAAGCTTAAGATCTATCAATTTAACACTTAAGCTTAAGATCTATCAATTTAACACTTAAAACTTCAAGAAATCAACAATGGAAACTTTGTAAAACTTTAACAGTTTTACAAATTGGTACATGTGCTAGCTAAATCAAGCTCCCATGACTTCAAAAACATAAAAATTACAAGAAAATGACTTGAATACTAACCATTTTTGCTAGCCGAAAGTTGATAAACCTTTGGTGATTTTATTTTTCTTCATATGCTTATTCGTTCATGGAGAGAAGAAGATGAAGGCTTTTTCATTCTCTTTCCATCCACCTATTTTCTATTTATATTAAGTTTATTTCTTAATTAACTTTAGTTAACTTAGTTAATTAAGTTAATTTGACTTAATTAATCACCCCTACTATATCGTCCACTATATCACATTATAATAGGGTCTAATTGCTATTTTAGACCTTTGGTTAATTGCAATTTAAGTCCTCAATTCATTTTCTGATTAAAAAGCTACAACAATTAGACTTTATAATTTAGTCCCTAAGAACTAATTAAACACAATTTGCTAAATTACTTATCCAAACTTCAATTCACCTATATAATAACTTCAAAAATATTTCCATTAAATATTTACGAGTTTGGTTTGTAACACCCCTAACCCGTATCCGTCGCCGGATTAGGGTTATAAGGCATTACCGATCATATTACAACTCATACAAATATGCATTATAAAATACAATTCGAAATTTTAATCACATCAATGATCATAATTTTAAATCAAATATCAAATCTTAAAATCATATCATTTACAACATAGTGTAATTAAAAACATAACCCAACATTTATCAAAACAAATTATACATATACAGAACATACAACAAATCAAAAACTTCGTTAATTGAATAATAGGCCTGTCTTTATATAAGGTATGTGCATATACAAATTATACATCAATTGAAACAAATTTCATTAATAACCTTTTCATTCATTTATGCGGCATTAATACATTAGTCTATATGAAATTCACATGTTTGGTATAATAACACAATTAAAAAAAAATCATGCATTCGGTTATATATGTATAAATATATAAAACCCATTTCATTACCTTATCATTTTGGCTAACACAACTCATTTGTACATATTCATAAACTTACAAATAACCAACAAAACTATATAGTTATACATATATACATGTCCACCATAATATAAACGGATATATATACATATAAAGACATATAAGAGCTCAACTATCATATCATGATCAAATACCAGAGCACACATATCCTTTAGTCATTAATCCAATCTCATTTTATACAATATAATCGAAACACATAACAAACTTCACAAATATCATACATCTTGGATACACACTCTCAATATAACCTTAAACTAAAACCAAAAATACATCATAACCAATTCATTCTTACCACGTCCGAATTTATCAACCAATCTTAATACATAAACACATATCACAAATTCTAATCATTCATGGCATATAACATAATAACCAAAATGGACTCGAACTATCATTATACCAAAACCAAATTCAAGTATTTAAATAAGCCATTTTCACATGGCTTTTTAACATATAAACATTTCAAAATCAAATATTTCCAAAGGATAATATAGCCTATACATGCCATAAGTTTGAATTTAAAACTTTCAAAAGTACCGAGAATAAACGATAGTGCGATTGACTTTACTGATGATCCCCGACCATGTAACGATCTCTAAAATCTATAAAACAAAGACAAATATATACACACAAAGTAAGCTAACTTAGCTTAGTAAGCCTTAAGAAAATTTAAAAAATAATGTATAAAAACATCTCAATTACTAATCATTCCTGTTAAATAAAATCAACTTATGCACTTGTAATCACATTTAATTTGAAGCTTTTAATTTCATACATGTATAATATATTCTTTCATTGGGCAATTTCTCCTTGGCCGAATATACATGTTTACATCATCAACATATTTCCAAATTTTGAAACCATATTGTCTTATATAATCAATATACATATATATTTATAGACATATATTCATCATTCAAACTTTAACATTACATCATATACAACTATAAGGCCAAATATATTTCTCATATTAACACATATACTTCATATATCCTTTTTCATCACATATCAAGAAATCATTTCACCCTATTTTCAAATAGGTAACCAACTATCACGTACCTGATCATTTTAGCTCGTTTAACATATTCAATTACCACATCAACATAAAGTCTTTTAGGCATAAACTCATAATAATTCACTGGCATAAATCTTGCTAGGCCTAAGCTTGTATCACACACCGGCATAAGGCCTGCTAGACTCAAAGTTTGATTTTATACACCGACAATAAGCCTGCTAGGCATAAAGCCTGATTAAATTCACCAGCACAAGGCTTGTTAGGCTCAAAGCCCAAATATCACTATTATAAAGTTGTCTCATAAACAATTCATATATCAAAAATTCCAGATATTCCATATAGTTCATACGAACTTTCAAATGTTATAACTCAGTCGAATTAAACTCAAATACATTATTTCCATGCTTAATCATATTCAGCTAACTCTATTATAAATCTATGAATTCCAAATCAGCATATTAAATTAAGTTACATTCAAAATTAATGATGTTTAATTGCTTAAAGACTTACCTCAGATATCGACTAACAATGTAAATCGACTATTCGACTATTTTTACTTTCCCCCGATCCAAGTCCGATTTCTTTTATTCTTGATCTATACAATTTCATTCAATTTAATCCAACAACACATAAATGGGAAAATTACCATTTTACCCCTGATATTTCATACTTTTACAAATTAGTCCTAGTTGCATAAAACACAAAATACACAAAATCTCTATGCAACACGCTTAGGCTGAATGTTCCTCTAGCACATACAAATACACACATTTCATTTATTTTGCATTTTAGTCCTTTAATTTATTATTTTTGCAATTTATCCCTAAATACTCAAATTCATCAAAAATTCCAATACAAAACATATTAATGCAAAACATATCTTTCATAATTTATCATCAAACATCCCATAACACAAATATTCATCAATGGCGTAACTCAAAATATTCATCAAAATTAGAAATTCTAGCATGGGTCGGATAGTATTCGAAGCAACGATCTCAAAAACATAAAAATTATCAAAAACTAAGCTAAAACTCACGTTGAATTAAGCTTGCTAATGACCGAACCCTTAAGCTTTTTGTTTCTTTTCTTTCTTACAACCATTCGGCCATTTCAGAGAATGAATACACGGCTTTTTTTTATATTTTATTATTATAACATATTAATACATCAATTACATTTATAACCTTTATAAATTAATATGAAACTTTATATTGGTTGTCCTCAACTACCCATGCTATAATTAAATGGCATAATTGCAACATAAATACTTCATTTTATAAAGACAATAACAATTAGGCACTATCACATTTAACCTCAAATTTTTATTTTACGCGATTAAGCCCCTTTTTTTAAATCGGGCACTCAAACGATAAAATTTTCAAATGAAATTTTCACACACATAAATTCACACACAATAAACACAAAAAATAATTTTTAAATTTTTTCTGACTTGGATTCGTGGTTTTGAAACCACCGTTCTGACTAGGGTCTAAATTGGACTGTTACATGGTTTATGGAAACCGAGTCCGAAAATCGCATTTTTTGACACCACTAGAAATCGGTACAATAGGATATCCTAGCAGTCTCACCTATCTAGTTAATCCCTTAGAGTTGTCAATTCTAATTTTTCACTTAATTCGATTTCGTCCAAATTTTACGGTCTAGCATTTACACATGAAATCCACCAATTAATAATTTAATTAATCAACCACACAAAGAACTAGTTTATATACATAATCAATTCAACCAACCTAATAAAGTTTATGCTAAAATTAGGCAGGCAAATAACTCAAAATTAAATTGGGTTTAGAAATGCTTAGAGTAATTGATGAAAACTTTGAATCAATGAAGAGTTGATGTGTTAAATCCACATATATTGAAAGGTCAATCATTAAACAGTGTAATCAAATGAACAAAATACAAAAAATACAATAAAACCTTTAAAAAATTGCCAAAGGTACAATGTGGACCCTATACCTTTTCTAAGAAAAGTAAAAGTGCAAGAAAATCTAAATAGAATTTCTCATAATCTAACCTAAAAAGTCTAGTATCGAAAATCTATTTCTGAAAGGTGTCATTAATTGTTATTTATAATCTGACACAAAATGACCTATAAATGATAACTTTTCCCTCCATTTGAAGCTTGTTTGACTGCAAAATGCTCTTCTACAATTTTGCCTTGTCGGGGGTTGGTGTCATGACACCCTCGACAATGTAGGAATTTGGATTATTTGGTCCTTCAGTGTCTCGACCATGGTATTTGGTGTAGTGACATGTTATTTAGATAGGCTCGACTTCTTCATTCTTTAGGGTTGTGGCAGGAAATGTGACACCACTTATAACACCCCTAACCCGATCCAATCATAAGACTTAAGCTACAGGATGCTACGGAAGAAAAAAAGAGCATATTACACTCGTATATACACTTAAACATACAAGATTTCATATAAGCAACTCATACAACCAAGTTTTAGAGCATTCATACTCAATTCGGGTCCCAAAAGGACTTGTGAAAGCCTTTAAACCAACAAAATAACATGCGAAGACTTAATTGTAAACTAGACAAAAAGTACAATAATTTCAGTAAATAAGGGTTACACGGCCGTATGGCCAGGCCGTGTGATAGACTGACGCCGTTTGCAGCTAAGTCACATGGCCATACTTCAAACCATGTAGCAGACTCTTGCCATGTAATCTTAGATCAGATAGCCGTGTCGCTAGGCCATGTAACTAAATGTGGCCATGGCCATGTATCCCAAATATCACTTAAATGAAATAGACCACACGACCGTGCTATATGCCCATGTATGGCACACGACCATGTATCAAGCTGTGTGTACCTACATGAACTATTTCAAACATGTTACCTACCCCTAAGTTCACTTAGGTCTCAAGCAAACATTAAATCATCAATCAACTTGATCCAAAACATAAAAAATATACCAAAACACAATATTAAGTTATCCATCCTATAACACCCCTAACCCGGATCCATCGTCGGATTAGGGTTACGAGGCATTACCTGACAAAACACACTTTAGCATGCCCATATAAATCATTTCATGTTCGAAAACATATCAAATTCCTTCACAATAATTTTCAATCGAATAGCAATAATCTATTCATTCATATAAACTAATTTCACACATAAGAAACACTTAACCAAATAAAATCAATCATGCTTTATTACTTATAATACATATACGAACCATGATGCAAAATTTCAATCATATCAATATCATTTTTAATCATATATTCGAACTGTCTAATATGTAACAAAACCATATTGCATGCATTTTACAAATATAATATTCGAACTATAAGGGCATCAAAACTTGGTATTCGAATACCTAAATTAAAAACAAGTATATTTCCTTACTTCATATACCAAACACATATATCACAACATTTCTTTGTTTACAACTATTTATTTTATTAGCTAGTTATCAAACATGCCAGTTTAACAACACATTTCGTTACTATTTGTCTCATTCAAGTGAACAGCTAAAACAATTCCAAACTATGCCCAATTCAGACCATAATAATAATGCAAGCATTTCTAAATGCTTTTTTTGCCTAAAACCAATTTACCAAATCGGACAACACATATATACAAGGCATCAACTACACATAAATTCAAGCCAAAAACAAACTAATTCGTGTGCATTTCATAATTTAAAAAAATATCACCCAATATTATACCAATTTTCATTCATCACATAATCAACCATCTAATCAACAAGACAACCATATTAATTTGGCTAAATACATACGACATCACAAAACAAATATATATTCTACTTGGCATTAGCAGAACGTAAGTTCACCTCTTATACCATATTTTATCTCACAAATGACCGAAGCAATTTTATTAATAACAATTTACTGAATACACAATCAACCATTAGCCAAAATTATTCATTCAAACATTTCCAAATTATGAAACATTATAAACACATCATAAACCATGTAACATATTTCCCAAAATAAGTTAAGTAACAAGGCCAAATACATACCAACTTAAATACCATTTTTAAACCAACTCACAAGCCAAATTATACATTAAAACATAGGTCATTAATAAACCATACCGAATAACCAAATTCAAAGGCATAACTTACTCATACCATGGCAATTATAAACATATATCATATGTTCATTACACTTCCATTAACTACATCATTCATAAGCCAATTCACATGGCTAATAGCCCAATTTAAAACATACCATTTGATTACTAGCCTATACATGCCATATAACATATTTACAAGCTTACCAAAATGGTGATTGATAGTGTGACGACAATCCTTGACGATCCTCGAGCTTGAGCTAGCTTTCAATATCTATAAAACAACGAATAAACACACAAAGTAAGCTTGGAAAGCTTAGTAAGCCATAAGCAAATAAATCGTCACAAAAACATTCAGAAATCAATTCTAAATAGCCGAACCTAATTAGTTCCATACACATATATAATCACACTTCTCATGTAGCTCATATGATCACTTTAAGTATCCACATTTACCTTATTTTTCAATTAACAAAGAAACTCCACATGTACTTGAATCATTTAGCTCAAGTTCACATTCAGACTCGTTTTGACATTGCCCGTTGAACCATTTTGAATCGTTAAGGATACTCGAAAACACATTCATCATATACAATGCCATATCCCAGATATGGTCTTACATGTTATCACATGTCGAAGCCTCTGTCCTAGACAAGGTCTTACACGAATCATATACGATGCCAATGTCCCACACATGGTCTTACGCATAATCTCATATCGATTCCAATGTCCCAGACATGGTCTTACACAAATTCACGCCTCGAAAGTCCTATTGTCACGACATACATATCCTATACTATTCCTATGGTTCGTACGGGGTTTTCGGACATCGTAATTCAATCAATTCGAGCTTGAATCAAGTCCTCCAATGCTCAATTAAATTCGACAACATATATATTTATATAAACAATTCAATTCGATATTATATAATGTATACATTTGAATTTAAAAACATTTATTTACTTATGAACTTACTTCGTACGGAAACGAACGGACTGGAACGACTATTCGACAACTCTCGACTTCCCTCGATCCAAATCAGATTTCTTCTTTACTTGATCTAAATCAATACAAATTTGTCTTATTTAATGACATATTCATTCAATTTAATTCACAAACACATAAATCGGCATTTTTCACTTTAGCCCCTAACATTTCACATTTTCACAATTTAGTCCTTATTTCGAAACAACACAGAATACTCAAAATTTCAACATGTTCATGCTTGGCCGAATTTTCCCTAGGTCCCTAACAGCCTATTAATTTCATTTATTTCACATTTTGACCCCTCCATTTACAAATTTCATAATTTAATCCTTAATAAGCATTTTTATCAAAAATCACTCAATTAAACATAATAATCTATCAACAAATATTTATTTTTCATCACCAAACAACAAAAACATCAAGCTATCATCAGTGGAAAAATAAAAAATTCTCAACCAATTCGAAAATTTAAGCATGTGCTAGCTAGTATACGAAGCAACGATCTCAAAAACATAAAAATTATCAAAAACTGAATAAAGAACATACCTAAATCAAGCCTCCTAAGTGCCAAACTCAAAAGCTTCAAAATGATTTCTTTCTTCTAAACATTCGGCCATGAAAAAAAAGAAGAACATGCATGTGTTTTTCTTTATGTTTTATTTTATTAATCATTATTACTAAATTACAAAATTAACCTTTATAATATAATATGAAAATGTTATAATCTATGCCCATAACCATCCATCCCATTGTTTAATGGTCAAATAACCACATAAGGACCTCATCTTTAATTAATCAAAGCAATTAAGCACTTTATCATATAGCATGCTACTTTTACATTTTATACGATTAAGTCCTTTTATCAAATTAAACAACCAGTCAATAAAATTAAATACGAAATTTTCACATATATAAAATAACATGATGTAAACACAAAAAATAATATTAAAATAATTTAACAACCTTAAACTTGTGGTTCCGAAACCACTATTCTAATTTAACTAAAATCGGACTGTTACAACTCTCCCCCCTTGGAGATTTTTGTCCCTAAAAATCTTATCAGTGAATAGGTTTGGTTCTTCTCTCATAGCATCCTCAGGCTCCCACATAGTTTCTTCAACCCCGTGCCAATGCCATAAGACTTTCACTAAAGAAAGTTTCTTATTTCTCAATTCTTTGACCTTACGAGCTAATATTCTGATTGGTTCTTCATTATAAGTCATATTAGGTTGAATTTCAATCTCAAATGGAGAAATCACATGCGAAGGATCTGATCGGTATTGTCAAAGCATCGATACATGAAAAACATTGTGAATTTTCTCTAATTCATTTGGTAGAGCTAACCGATATGCCACTGGACCTATTCTCTCGATAATCTCATACGGTCCGATAAACCTGAGACTCAATTTGCCTTTACAACTGAGTCGAAGTATTTCTTCCACAGAGAGACTTTTAAAAACACTTTATCCCTAATTTGAAACTTAATATCTTTCTATTTCAAGTCTGCGTATGATTTCTGACGATCTGATGATGCTTTCAGACTATCATGAATCACTTTCACTTTCTGTTTAGTCTCTTTAATCAAATCGACCCCGTGAATCTTATTATCGCTGAGCTCAGTCCAATGCAAAGGAGTTCAGCATTTGTGACCATACAAAGCTTCGTAAGGTGTCATTTTTATACTTGATTAAAAGCTATATTATACGTAAATTCAATCAATGGCAAGTATAGCTCCCATGTACCTTCGAACTCAAGAATGCAACATCTCAACATATCCTCGAGTATCTGAATAATCGCTCAGATTGACCATCCGCATGTGGGTGAAAAGCGATACTGAAATGTAGCTTCATACCTAATACATCTTGTAATTTCTTCCAAAACCGTGATGTGAATCTTACATCTCAACCTAAAACAATAGAAATAGGTACTTCGTGTAATTTCACTATCTGAGAGATGTACAAATATGCAAGCTTATCAAGTGAATAATCCATGCATACCCGAATGAAATGAGCCGACTTGGTCAGTCTATCAACAACTACCCAAATTGCATCTTTCTTACTTAGTGAAAGAGGCAAACCCGATACAAAATCCATCGTGATTCTGTCCCATTTCCATTGGAAAATCATAATCGACCACAGTAAACCAGACGGTACTTGATGCTCAGCTTTGACTTGTTGATAGATTAAACATTTTGAAACAAATTCATAGACATCACGCTTCATACCGGGCCACCAATAAAGATGTTTCATATCATTATACATTTTCGTACTTCCCAGATGAACAGATAACCGACTACTATGAGCTTAATCTAAAATCATCTAATTCAACTCTGAATTTCTTTGAACACAAATTTTGCCTCTAAATCTCAAACAATCATCAGCACCAATCCAAAATTCTGAATAAGGGTTCAAATCACATTGAGCTCGTTTTGCTAACATTTCTTTATCAACTTTCTGAGCTTCACAAATCTGCTATAAAAACAATGGTCTTGCTTGCATCTTAGCTATAATCGCACCGTCATCAGATAAAGCTAATTGGGTATTCATCACACATAAAGCAAACAAAGATTTTCAACTTAAAGAATCAGTAACAACATTAGCCTTTCTCGGATGGTATTCGTTCACTAGCTCGTAATCTTTCAACAATTCCAACCATCTCAGCTGCCATAAATTCAGATCTTTTTAAGTCATCAAATATTTTAAGCTTTTGTGATCAAAATAGACGTGACATTTCTCACTGAACAAATAGTGGCACCAAATCTTCAACGCGAACACGATAGCTACTAATTCTAAATTGTGCGTCGGTAATTCTTTTCATGCAGCTTCAATTGTCTCGAGGCAAAAGCTATGACTTTGCTTTCCTGCATCAAAACACAGCCCAGACCATTCAACGATGCATCACTATGAATTACGAATTCTTTACCCGATTTTGGTTGAACTAATACTGGAGCTTCGGCCAATAAGGCTTTCAACTGATCAAAACTTTTCTGGCACTTGTCTAACCACTTGAACTTAACATAGAAAGCAGTCTCGTCATTGGGGTTGCGATCATAGAGAAACCTTTTACAAATCGTCTGTAATAACCAGCGAGTCCCAAAAAGCTTTGAACTTCGGATACATTTCTCAAAGGCTTCCAATCTAATATTGCTGAAATCTTGCTCAAATCCACCTGAATACCCAATGCTAGCACAATATACCCCAGAAAACCAACTTCATGCAATCAAAATTCACATTTTCTGAACTTCGCAAACAACTATTTATCACACAAAGTCTGTAGCACTATTCTTAGATGTTCGATATGCTCGGATTTATCATGATAATAAATCAAGATGTTATCAATAAATACAATAACAAATCTACCCAAATACGGTCTAAAGATCCAATTCATAGGTCGATAAAAATAGCAGGTGCATTCGTTAGTTCGAAAGGCATAACTAAAAACTCATAATGTCTGTACCTTGTTCGAAAGGTAGTTTTCGTCACATCAGAATCTTTAACTCGTAACTGATAGTAACCTAATCTCAAATCTATCTTTGAAAACACTGTAGCCCCTTTCAACTGATCAAACAAATCGTCTATTTGTGGCAGAGGGTGTTTATTCTTGATAGTCGCTTTATTAAGCTATCGATAGTCGATGCACATTCTCATAGTTCTGTCTTTCTTTTTCACAAACAAAACCAGTGCACCCTAGGGAGAATAACTCGGTCGTACGAAACCTCTATCATTCAATTCTTACAAATGAGCTTTCAACTCTTTTAATTCGATTGGTGCCATTTTATACGGAGCTATCGATATCGGAGTTATTCTCGGCATTAACTCAATACCAAATTCAACTTCCCTGATCGGCGATAAATCCGGTAACTCTCCAAGAAATACATCCGGATAGTCACACACAACTGTTACTGATTCAATCTTCTTTTTGATCACTGTAGAGTCGAGCACATAGGAAAAATAATCTTCACAAGCCTTTCTCACATATTTCTGAGTTAACATCAAAGAAATCGCTACCGGAAAACCATTCAAATAATTAGACTCAATCCGAATCTCATCATTCTGACATCTCAAATCTATCATCTTTCGTTTGCAGTTCACTATCACATCATGCAGTGTTAACTAATCCATACCCAAAATTATATCAAATTCGTCGAATGGCAACAACATCATATTGGCCAAAAAATAGGAATATTAAATCATCAACGGACGGTTCTTGCATACTTTGTCAACCAAGACACATCTGCCTAAGGGGTTCGATACTCTAATCATAAATTTAGTAGACTCTACAGGCAAAGTCTTACTGGATACTAAAGTTTCACATACATAAGAATGATCGATCCTGGATCTATCAATGCAATTACAATAGTATTATAGAGAGTGAAAGTACCAGTAATAACATTTGGAGACGAAGCTTCTTCGTGAGTATGAATAGCATAAGCTCTGGCAGGTGCGTGAGCCTCAGATCTAACAGTAGTGTCTTTAGTTCCCTTCTGGCTACTACTCACATTACCCGAGTTTTTGGGTGGTCTACCTCGAGCTGCCGTGTTACTCGGCCTCGTATTCTGCACCATCTCTTGTTCAACCAACTCTAGTCATTCACGAATGAAGTGATCCAATGATCCATATTTAAAACAGGCCCGATCATTCAATCTACAATCACCGGGATGTCTTTTACCACAATTTCTGCACTCGAGTTGGTTAGGCCTAATGTTACCAACACTAGCTACTGAGGTAGCTTTCGAACTCACAAGTGGTCTGTCTCGATCTCGTCTAGAATAACCCGTAGTAGCCTTTGAACGACTAATGTCATCTTGGAACTTCTTGGATGCCGAATGAAATGACTTACTCGATGATCTTTTTTGTGAATATCTGGCTACAAAATCAGCTTTTCTTTTCTCTTTCCCAAGTTTTTCAGCTTTGCATGCTCACTCAACGAGTATGACAAACTCTTTTATTTCCAGAATCCCGACTAATAGCTTGATGTCTTCATTCAAACCGTTATAGCTTCAGTCGAAACATATTTTTATGCATATTGACTTAATCTCACAAATTCTCATTCATATTCTGTAACAGACATACGACCCTATTTCAGCTCAAGAAACTCTTTACAATTCTGATCTATAAATCTCTGACTGATGTACTTCTTTCTAAACTCAATCTGAAAGAATCCCAGGTGACTCGTTCTTTCGAACCACGGAGATCAATGTTTTCCACCAATGATACGCCGTATCTCTCAAAAGTGAAACAGCACATTTAAGACATTCATCAGGAGTACATGACATTTGATCAAACACTTGTATTGTATTCTCGAGCCAGAACTCAGCTCTCTCATCATCATCATCAGTACTAGCAGGAAACTCTTCAGCCCCATATTTCCTAATGTTATCAACCGAAGGCTTACCCAATAGAATTGGATTCACAACTTGTGGCAAGACAGGGATTTGTGAAGGATTAGGCGGGGGTGAAGGTTGTGAAGTAGTTGGATTAGTTCTAATATACTGAGTGAACCACTCATTCATCATTTGGACGAAAGCTTGTTTAGCCTCTCCCTCGTGGCTACTTGCAGCAGGTCTAAAATCAAACGACACTATCCCTTGAGCGGGAGCAGGGGCATTACTCTCAACATCATCAGCTACGGCTTGTTCAGGATCCATTAACTATACAAAAACACATGTGCTATGTTTGTAACACCCCTATAACCCGTGTCCGTCGCCGGGGTGGGTTATGAAGAGTTACTGATCCAAAATTTAATATTTAAAAAAAAACATACACAATAAAAATAAAATAAAAATATACATCGCCAAACTCAGTTAAAGATCGAAATTCAAACTTGTATCGACATTCAAAAGTAGCCATATTCACATGGCTTATATATAAGTACATCTCAAAATATCATTCGCTTAAGTCTATTCCATACATGCCATACTAGCTCCAAAATATAGTAGTACCCCAAAATGATAGATAGTGTGACGAGTAGCTGACGATTCCCTTTTCGAGCAGGTAACTGGAATCAACAATCTATAAACAGAGAACGTAACAAACGAAGTAAGCTTTCAAAGCTTAGTAAGTTTTAAGCATCACAAATAATTAAAACTTATCGAAAATCAAAACATTCATTTAAACAGACTTATTCTCAATTCAAATTGCTTCATGGCCGGATACATATAAACATACACATAGATTCTCAGCACATATTTTTCTTTTACTAAAAGTTCATGCGATGCATTTAAATCAAATAATCTCATATAATAACAACATTTGACCGAATAGGTCATTGTTTTACTCGTAGATATAACAATCATTCACACTTAAGTATCATTCTTTGATACTAATAATTCACAAAATCATTGACTGAATGTACATGAGTATATAAAGAAATTTTAACATATAATTCATATACAAATATACCATGATCGATCAAATCATTCTCATATTCGCAAATATAACCATCAATCATATTTATATATATATTCTTCTTTAATGCTAATGATTCACTTCGAAATCAATTCACCGATGAGTAAGTAATACGTACCTGAACATATTAAATGTATAGTACTTACTCGACGATGGTTTACTGCGAACATTCAGTATCGTAATCTTACTTAACTTACTGGCATTAAGCCTGTCAGGTCTTAGGACTTGAAACCAATTACCAGCACAAGCCTGCGGGAATTTAAACCCGGTATAATACCAGCTCGAAGCCTGCGGGACTTTAGCCCGGACATATTTCCAGGACGTAGCCTGCGGACCTTAAGTCTGGATATAATTCCAGTACATAGCCTGCGGACCCTAAGTCCGGATATAATTCTAGCACATAGCCTGTGGACCCTAAGTCTGGATATACATCACTGAATGTCATGCATACTTATTCGCAAGAAAATTCAATTCACATAACATCTCACAATCATAGTTCATTTATTCCATTCGAATAATAGCATAACATGGGCACCATTCATATAACTTTTGGCTCAATAACATACATAAGAATATATGTCCATTTTACTTTCCAAGCTTAACTTCTAATGTCTATTCGACTTTAAGCCTTAAACATAAATTATTTGTCACTTCGCAGGACAGTTATCATACACATATCAAGACATTATCAATTACATACTAAATGTGACTATTCAAAACTTACCTCAAATATTTTCGAACAGTCTCAGATTGGCTATTCAACTACTTTCTCTTTTCCCTTGTCCAACCTTGGTTCTCTATGCTCTTGAGCTTAAATTCAACAATTTTAAACTAGTCATTATTCGACTATTCAAGCATTACTTTCAGAATATAATATATATATACGACTTTCACACATATAGATCATAGTAAGTTTATAAGAAAACATTAAGCAACTCGTTAACAAATTTTTATCTATATTTACCACATAATCTCAAATTCACAATAAGCTGTCTTCCTGAGCAATAGTCACTAAATTATTTATAATTGGAGCTACGAAACTCCAAATCAATTTCCGTAAAATTTCCCTGAAAATAGACTCATATATATTTTATCCATAAAATTTTCAGAATTTTTAGCATGGCCAATAAATACCAGATTTTTCTTAAAGTTTCCCCTGTTTCACTATTTGACTAATCTGATCACTCTTCACTACGAATCAAATTTCTCATTATACAGAATTCAAAATATGTCTTCATTTATTTCATTTGAAACTAGACTCATTAAGGAGTCTAAGCATATAAACTCCATCATATAACCATTTTTTCACAATTTATCATGATTTTATAAAAACAGAACAGGGGATCTAGAAGTCATTTTGACCTTGTCCTACATCACTTCAAATATCTCATTATTGGAAATTATTTTGCTTTCACAATTTCTTTTATAAGAAAATAGACTCATTAAGCTTTAATTACATAATTTATTCAGCTTCTAACTCAATTTCCATAATTTATGGTGATTTTCCAAATAACGTTACTGTTGCTGTCCCAAGCAGATTTATTACCAATTCATTCTTTCACACATCCTTTGCATGCATGTTATTTAAACATGTAAATCACCAATCAATTTCATCACATATATCTATAATTTCACTAAAGCATAATCCCAATACAATACATCGTGCTCAAATCATTATTCAAGTTTAAATTCGGCTAACACACATATAACACTAGCAACTAAATATTAACATTGCATTTCACTATAATAGCCAATTGCCATTAAACAATTAAGCCACAATTATTCAATTTTGCCAAGCTTCGACTTAATTTATAACTATCTAAATCATTTAAAACGTTCAACAACAAATTCTTCTTTAATTAAGCACATATTCGGCAATGACAATGGTAATTTAGCAAACCTTAATTTAACTTATAATTGTTCATATTCGGCATATTAAACTCTAGCATGCCTTTAGATATTAATTTCCAGCACGCATTCGAATACTTTTCGAGCTAACAACAATTAAATTTTCAGACAATTTAGCCACCTATATCCTTTCATCAAATACTTGTTTCTTAGTTTCAACTATTAATAATGGACATTACTAAAATTGAAACTTTTGGACAGCAATATAAATAGCAATTTAAACAGTTTTAAGCTCCCAAATTTTTAAACTCCTCAAGCATAAACCGAACAGCAATGCATGTTGGTTCTAACCATATTTATTTTGTGCATTTTACCCACAGTACAAGATATGCAAAATTTAACAGCAACCAGAATCAGGTGACATCCTTAATCTTTTTCTCTTCAAAAATCTTCCATAGCCGATTACTCATATCACTACTAAAAAATCAAAATTTTGACATGGCTAAGTTAGGGACTTAGTAACTAACTTAATATATGCTACAATTTCAAAAATGAACATGAATTTCATACCTTAATTCTAGCTCAAAAGTGACCGAATGGCTATCTCCCCTTTCTTCTTTAAGGTTCGGCTAAGCAAGGAAGAAGATGAACCAAACCTTTTGTTCTTCTTTTCTTATTTCAATTAATATTTTTATTTCAAAATAATGCAAATTCTTATTATAATATTTAATTAAACATATATATTTCCCATCAACAATCATTATGGCCGGCCACCATAATCAAAAATTGGATATTTGACATGCAAGTCCAAACTTTTTATGACATGCATTAATAGACCCCTTTTTAAAATTACCTATCACCTTCCACAATTATTTCACATAAGTCCTATTTAATAATTTGACATACAAATGACAAAATTAGAGCATGAAACTTTCACATATGCATGTACACATATAATAAGCATAGAATATAACAATTAATTATTTTTATGACTCGGTTTTGTGGTCCTGAAATCACTTCCCGACTAGGGTCAAATTAGGGCTGTCACAATGTTAGTCTTAGAACCGATTAAATTGTAGCTCTGATACCAATCAAATATAACACCCCTAACCCATATCCATCACTGGATTAGGGTTACGAGGCATTACCTGACAATACACAATTTTGCATGCTCATATAAATCATTTCATGTTCAAAAACATATCAAATTTTTTCACAATAATTTTCAATTGAATAGCAATCATCTATTCATTCATATAAACTAATTTCACACATAAGAAACACTTAAACAAATAAAATCAATCATGCTTTATTACTTATAATACATATACGAACCATGATGCAAAATTTCAATCATATCAATATCATTTTTAATCATATATTCGAACTGTCTAATATGTAACAAAACCATATTGCATGCATTTTACAAATATAATATTCAAACTATAAGGGCATCAAATACTTGGTATTCGAATACCTAAATTAAAAGCAAGGATATTTCCTTACTTCATATACCAAACACATATATCACAACATTTATTTGTTTATAACTATTTATTTTATTAGCTAATTGTCAAACATGCCAGTTTAACAACACATTTCGTTACTATTTATCTCATTCAAGTGAACAGCTAAAACAATTCCAACCTATGCCCAATTCGGACCATAATAATAGTGCAAACATTTCTAAATGCGTTTTTGCCTAAAACCAATTTACATAATATACAATCAACCATTAGCCAAAATTATTCAGTCAAACATTTTCAAATCTTGAAACATTATAAACACATCACAAACCATGTAACATATTTCCCAAAATAAGTTAAGTAACAAGGCCGAATACACACTAACCTAAACACCATTTTTAAACCACCTCACAAGCCAAATTATAGATTAAAACATAGGTCATTAATAAACCATACCGAATAGCCAAATTCAAAGGCATAACTTACTCATACCATGGAAATTATAAACATATATCATAAGTTAATTACGCTTCAATTAACTACATCATTCATAAGCCAATTCACATGGCTAATAGCACAATTCAAAACACACCATTTGATTACTAGCCTATACATGCCATATAACATATTTACAAGCTTCAAAAGTACCAAAATAGTGATTGATAGTGTGATGATGATCCTTGACGATCGCCAAGCTCGAGCTAGCTTTCAATATCTATAAAATAATGAATAAACACACAAAGTAAACTTGGAAAGCTTAGTAAGCCATAAGCAAATAAATCATCACAAAACATTCATAAATCAATTCTAAATAGCCGAATCTAATTAGTTCCATACACATATATAATCATACTTCTCATGTAGTTCATATGATCACTTTAAGTATCCATACTTACCTTATTTTTCAATAAACAAATAAACTCCATACGTACCTGAATCATTTAGCTCAAATTCACATTCGGACTTATTTTGACATTGCCCGTTGAACCATTTGGAATTGTTCAGGATACTGGAAAACACATATATCACATACAATACCATATCCCAGATATGGTATTACATGTTATCACATGTCGATGCCTCTACCCCAGATAGGGTCTTTCACGAATCATATACAATGTCAGTGTCCTAGATATGGTCCTACACATAATCTCATATCGATGCCAATGTGCCAGACATGGTCTTACATGAATTCATGCCTCAGAAGTCCTAATGTCATGACAAACGTATCCTATACTATTCCTATGGTTTGTACGGGTGTTTTGGACGTCGTAATTCAATCAATTTAAGCTCGAATCAAGTCCTCCAATGATCAATTAAATTTGGAACCATATATATTTATATAAACAATTCAATTCGACATTATATAATGTATACATTTGAATTTAAAAACATTTATTTACTTATGAACTTACTTCGTACGGAAACGACCAGACCGGAACGACTATTCGATAACTCTAGACTTCTGCCGATCCAAATCTAATTTCTTCTTTACTTGATCTAAATCAATACAAATTTGACTTATTTAATGACATATTCATTCAATTTAATTCACAGACACATAAATAGGCATTTTGCACTTTAGCCCTAACATTTCACATTTTCATAATTTAGTCTCTATTTCAAAACAACATAAAATACTCAAACTTTCAACATGTTCATGCTTGGCCAAATTTTCCCTAGGTTCCTAAGCCCATTAATTTCATTTATTTCACATTTGACCCCTCAATTTACAAATTTCACAATTTAATCCTTAATAAGCATTTTTATCAAAAATCACTTAATTAAACATAATAATTTATCAACAAATATTTATTTTTCATCACCAAACAACAAAAACATCAAGCTATCATCCAATTCGAAAATTTAAGCATGGACTAGCTAGTATACGAAGCAATGATCTTAAAAACATAAAAATTATCAAAAACTGAACAAATAACATACCTAAATCAAGCCTCCTAAGTGCCGAACTCAAAAGCTTCAAGATGGTTTCTTTCTTCTCAATATTCGGCCATGAAAAAAAAGAGGAACATGCATGTGTTTTTCTTTATTTTTTATTTTATTAATCATTATTACTAAATTACAAAATTAACCTTTATAATATATTATGAAAACCTTATAATATATGCCCATAGCCGTCCATCCCATTATTTAATGGTCAAATAACCACATAAGGACCTCATCTTTAACTAACCAAAGCAATTCAACACTTTATCATGTAGCATGCTACTTTTACATTTTACGCGATTAAGTCCTTTTATCAAATTAAACAACCAATCGATAACATCAAATAACATGTTGTAAACACCAAAAATAGTATTAAAATAATTTAACAACCTCATGTTTGTGGTTCCGAAACCACTATTTTGATTTAACTAAAATCGGGTTGTCACACATCCTAAGTGCCTAACCAATAAGCCACAATTGGCACCTCTATTATAACATTTATAATCAAATATTCTTCACCATTCATACCACCATTCTTATACCAAAACCATTTTAACACAATCACCATTTCAAATACCAAAACATAGTATTTTTAACAAATTACCATAAACTTACCTTTTGGACCAAACAAAATCTAATTCCTCCTAAATGTTCCATTTAAGCTCAAACATACAACAACCATTGCACATTCTTGTCATACCTATCCATTCGTTAATACATTAAAATGTAATCTATGGATAAAGATCAAAGCATTATACATATATAGACATTCATATCCAAAAGGTTACCAACTTAACCAAAATACCATTTAACAAGTATGTATCATTCCAAACAAGAACTCACATATAAACATATGTATCCAATACACCTATTTACATGCCACTTATAAACTATCCCAAAATGATAAAAAATCTACTAAGTGGTTGAACGAATAGTGTGAGCACTGACTTGATTTCCATCCGACTATAAAATTTCCAATGATCTACAAGAAATCAAACAAAGCAAAAATAAGCAACACAATACTTAGTAAGTTCGTATGAAATTTATAACTTACCAATCTTAGCATAACCTAATCATTGATCACATATATATACAAAATTTGGAAATATGACATTCTTTGTCCTATGCACATCACAACTGAACAAGGTTAGGATATTCACAACCGTAACATAAATCGTAACCCGTGCTTTTATATCATATACACCACATGAATTCATATTTCATCGTCATTCTGTTTTACTTAAATCAGACGTCATTTCCATTTCATATATCCAGTTTCCACCCGATGGATTATAGCGAAATAACATTGAATACGTGGGATAACAATACTAACACGAGCTATGAAAATGGGCATTCTAACATGAGCTGTAGGTCAGGATGATAATGTTATGCGATGCGTCACACATGAGCTGTGCAGATTCCACAACAAATATATGACCTTAGCCATTAATAAGACGTCCAAACCAGCACCCGAATTGGTAGTAACCCTAATAACATGTCCTTTGTATCCTAGCCATTCATTAAGTTCATACAGGCCTCAATTTATAACCATATCATTCAGTTCTTTAAACATTATCACATTTACATGAATTTAATCGTATCATTTCCCAGTTTCATTCACATACATCAACTATGATATACTTCACGCTTTAAACCATCCAGTAATAAAAAATGCTATTCCATTACCATTCACTACAAGTTATATATATTTTACTAGAACACAATACATTTATAATATAACCAATTGTTATTCAAACTTACTTAAACCGAAACAGTAACAAGCACGACACCAAGGACTACTTAGCAAAATTTCTCTTTCTGTGTTTATCTACCAATTGATCTGTTTATTTTCGGTGGTAACCAAATGAATATGATGATTATTATCTTTTGTTTTATTATTTAACATATAATATCATTAATTAAATATATATTTTTAACATAACCATTAACCATCCATACACTTCAAAATATAGCTAATTTTCATTTAAAGCCATCCAATCATGCTTTTCTAAGCATTTAACACCTTTAATTAATAGCGAATAACTTTCTCAGCTTTTACGATTTTATCTTTTTACCTAATTAACAAACAAAACATCAAAATCATTGAACCAAACTTTAATATGACATTCTATTAGACTCGTAAATATTAAATAAATAATATTTACTGATTTACTGGTCGGAGTTGTGGTCCCGAAACCACCATTCAAGACACTACTGAAAAATGGATTGTTACAACTCTTCCCTAAAGGAAATTTTCTTCCAGGGCGATGTCTTCAGGAACACTTTATCACCAACTTGAAATTTGATGTCTTTTCTCTTTAAGTCGGCATACGATTTCTGACGGTCTGAAACAACTTTCAGACAATCTCATATAACCTTAACTTTTTCTTCAGTTTCACGGGTCAAGTCTATCTTAGAAATCTTTTTCTTACTTAATTCAGTCCACTACAATAGAGTTCTACACAAACATATAAAGATTCATATGGGGCCATTTTAATACTTGACTTGTAACTGTTGTCATAAAATAAATGAATTTCGTTCTGTTCTGATAAGCCAATTATGATTGGCCTTGAAACAATTCATTGCATTGATATTTATCAAACCCAATACCAATGGCATGGAACACTTAGCATTGGCCTATAACTCAAATTCCATTTTATAGCACGCCAACAGGAGGGGCTTTTTACAAAAGCACTCCAACAACTCAAAAATTTCACAATTACCTTGAAATTCAAGAATGCAACATCGGAGCATATCCTCAAGTATCTAAATTATACTGTCAGACTAACCTCTGTCTATGGATGAAATTCTATACTAAAATTCAACTTAATGTTTAGAGCCTCATGTAACTTACCCCAAAACCTCAAGGTAAATCTTTGATCACGATCAGAAATACTCGACAAAGATACACCATGCAGTTTGATGATCTAAAAAACATACAATTCTGCTAACTTCTCGAGTGAAAAATCTGTACATACATGGATGACATTTGAAGATTTAGTTAATCAATCAACGACAACCCAGATCACATCTTTCTTTCTAGGCGATAAAGGTAACCTTGACACAAAATCCATAGTGACTTATTCCCATTTCCACTCCGAAATCATAACAGGCTGTAGCAATCTTGACGAAACTTGATGTTTGACTTTCACTTATTGACATATCAGACATCTCGCCACAAATTCTGAAATTTCATGTTTCATACCAGGCCACAAGTATTGTTGTTTCAAGTTACTGTACATTTTGTTACTACTAGGATGAATCGAATAAGCGCTATAGTAAGCTTTTCGGAAAATCTCTCATTTGACATCAGAATCCTTTGGCACACATAATCTATCCCAGAAATACAAACTACCATCGACACCAATACGACAGTTGATATCTTGCACTTTTCTAACTTGTTCACATTTAGCATTTAATTAATATCATTTTTCTGTGCTTCATGGATTTGTTGCAAAAACATCGGTTTAGTTTTTAATTCATCCAAAATTGAACCGTCACTTCCAAACATCAGATGTGAATTCATGGCTCTCAAAGCAAATAAAGATTTTTGATTCAATGCATCTGCAACTATATTGGCTTTCCTCGAGTGGTTGTCAATGATCAAATCATATTCTTTCAGTAATTCCAGCCATCTACGTTGTCTCAAATTCAGCTCTTTCTGGGACATCACATATTTCAAACTTATGTGGTCAATGAAGATATGACACTTTTCTTTGTACAGATAATGTCGCCAAATTTTTTTAGGGCAAATACAATAGCTGCTAGCTCTAAATCGTGTGTTGAGTAGTTGTTGTGTAGTTTCAATTATCGAGAAGCATAAGCCACAACTTTACCTTTCTGCATCAAAACACAACCTAGACTGTTGAGTGAAGTATCACTATATACTACAAATTCTTTTCCAGATTCTGGTTGAGTTAATATGAGAGCTTCTATTAACATCACTTTCAACTGTTCAAAGCTCTATTGACATTTTTCGATCCAGACAAAGTTAACATCTTTTTGTAACATTCTAGTCATTGACAATGCAATTATCGAGAAACCTTTGACAAAAACTGGCTAGTCCTAAGAAGCTTCTTACTTTAGTTATATATTTTAGAGGTTTCCAACTCAATATAGCTTAAATCTTACTAAGATTAACTCATATACCGTCTGTCGATACTACATGATCCAAAACTTAACTTTGCATAGCAAAAAGTTCAAATTTGTTGAATTTCACATACAATTGTTTCTCTCGTAATATTTGAAGCACAATGTTCAAATGTTGTCACATCTTAAACCCTTGAAACCCAAAAATTTAGAACACGTAGGGGTTAAATTAAAAGAGATAGCAAACTGGCGGTCTCTATTGAAAAACCAGGAAATGTTAGAAATACAATGGAGCATGGTTAATAAACAAATCTAGTTTGATTGAATTAGAATTAGTCAGTCTTTTAGTGGGGGACAAAATGATTATCGATGAACGGTTGATATGCGGTTGGAAACTACGTATGAAGAGTTATAAATATTTGATAAATGAATCCTCAAACAAACTCTTCTCAGTCTATTTCATTTTCTCCAATTCTTTATCCTCCATGGAATCTTCAAGGAAGCGATAGTCATGGAAAACTCTACTAGGAGTTACAATCTAGAGGTTTAAGTGGGAAAAGTAGAGAAACCAGTAAACTGGTAAGGTTCTAAGCCCTTCGATATATGTAAGACATAGAAAAAAGTTAAGAGTTTCTAGAAACCATTTTTAAATGTTATGCATGTTTCTAGAAAATTTAGGTTTAAAGTGAAAGCACTCAGTTTAACCCATGATTTGGATGTATTGCTTAGCTACTATGAGAATGGAAGCTCTGGCGTCAGAAAAAGCTAAGTGGACAAGGCAAAAAGGTATCAAGTGAGTTTCTATACTCCACTTAGAAATGTTAAGTATATTAAAAGTTTGTATGAGTTATGAGTATCCGCCATTTTAGTTCAGTTTGCATGATCTTATGATGCTTTATTCATAAAACATGTGCATTGCATATAGAAAGGGGATAAATGATAAGTTAGACGAAGTTAGGAATGGAAGAGAGAGTAATTTAATTAGATACTGTCGTACAATATTGCTAAATGTAAATAATGAGGAGCGAAGCTTTAGGCCTTGCGAAGAAGACATTGCGGTGTTCGAGCATCAATATATAGAATAGTGAAATAGAGAAATGGGTGGAATGAAATTGGAAGAGTAAAGATTATGGCTAGTCCATGGGACCAATCGGAGGTTGTACGCCTAAAATGATTAAGACCGTAGTTGAAAGATACTATGACGTCAAGACTAAAATGAGTAAGACGATAGCTGAAAGATGTTATGACATCATGACTGAAATGATCACGTCCATAACTGAAAGATCATATGGCATCGTTGATTATCCAACTGGACATTAAACATGGGGTAGTCTGATGGGACGTTAAATACGAGGTATTCCAATGGGAAGTTAAAAAGGAAAATATTTTGTTTTGATCCGCCTAATGTGATGAACGCCATAATGGTGTTGACACCTTTTTCTGACCAGTCTCTTAATAGAAGTGGGAATGGCTCTGCTTGAATTCTTGATAGGGGGAGTCATTAGATTTCTTCTATCAATCTCCTTTTAAGAGTTAAAGGAGAGTATGGGTAAATCCCTATATCTACCAGACAAATTCCTATGAATCTAGGGAGTTGTATGCCTCGTTGTTCTCTAGAAAGTGTGACCTTCTTAAGTCCAGCTAGTTTGGCTTTGCTTCCACCTTGAAGGGCAAATAATGATTTTTCCACCTTTCTAATAGTGGAAGGAAGTTAATAGGGCTGTTGAGGTGGAGAGATGAGCCCTTGGCATGGGAAGAGGAGGGGAGATGAATGATGCTGATGTGGTCTACCCACCATGTCATAGGAGTCATAATGAGTTGAGCCCAATGGGGGATCTAAGAATTTGAGGAATGGAACTCCCTCGGGTTTGAAGGCAGGTGCTTGCCACATTCTAGGTTGATCAAAAATGAGGATGTATGATCGCCTATGGCTGGACAACTCCTTCGAAGGGGAAGAAGGTAGTTATTAATGTCGCCCAGAAAAACCTTATCCTGATCTACTACGAGAATAGAAATAAGTAAAGGAAAATAGATTTTTCAAAATTTCGCGTAACCTACCATATCATATTCGGTGGGTGTATCCCTGAAAGTAAGGGATTGTCACCTTGCTTTTGGATTTTATGAAGAATTTAATTGGTAAATAGACCAAGAAGGCAGGGGGTAGAGGATTTATTTTTGAAATCTTAAAGTCGTAGTTGCAAGAGAATTGCACTCTACAAAGGTGGTTAGGTGAGGAGTTGTGGAAATCCTCCTAACGATTTGATTTATTTATAACCAAAAGGAAAGTTTAGGCAGTCATGGATAAATTTAATGAAAGGGAAGGAACCATTCAAAACTATCAATATGGACAGGACACTTGCATTAGGGAAAAGAAGAAAATTTCCAAATTCCTAAGATGGAAAAATCTGCCAACTATTACCCAATATGATGTAGCCTTCATAAAGTAGAACTAGCCATAGGACTGATTAATGATAGCCTTATTCGAGTAGGTTCGATAAGCCTCAAATATGATTCCTAATGGAGTAAAACCCCAAAATTAGAGTTGTGGCCCTAGTATTCCGCCATGATAGAAATCAAAACATTCTGTGGGCAAGCTTAGTCGCCCTATGATAGGAATGGAGCAGACCCATTAAGTGGATAATGGTTAACACATAAATGAGCTAGAAAACTGCAAAATTATCCACCAGACATTGAGAAAAGAGGATGATAGATAGGCTGTGTTTATTACAGTGCATTCACCCAAAAGTTGGACTTAAAGAAAGATATGGACTAGGGTGAGTCTAACAAGGAAAGGGTTATAAGCCCACCAATAAACGAGTTTTCATAATTGTTAAGTACTTAAGAGGATTCACAAATTGGGCAGATCGAGAATAACATGGGTATACAAAGGAGGGGTAACAAGCTAAATAATTGATAAGAATAAAGAAGAATTTCTCTAAGGTCGTATCTATAGGATAGGTGAGGCAAAAAATTCTGAGGACGAACTTTTTTAGGGTGGGAGAGTTGTCACACCCAAAATACTTTAAACCTAGAAATTTAGAACACTTAGGGGTTAAAATTGAAAGAGACTGCAAACTGCCTGTCTTTATTGAAAAACCAGGGAGACTGCAAACTGCCTGTCTTTATTGAAAAACCAGGGAAAGTAGGAAATGGAATGGAGCCTGGTTGAGAACCAAGTCTAGCTCGATTCAATTAGAACCAGCTGGTCTCTTAGTGGGGGAAAATGTCTATGGATGAATGATTGATATGCGGTTGGAAATTGCACATGAAGGGTTATAAATAACTGAGAAATGAATCCTTAATTCCTCTTAGTTTGTTTCATTTTCTCCTCTTCTTCATCCTCCATTGTTGTTTTGAGAAAGCGGTGATCATGAAAAGCTTTGCATGAAGTGATGATAAGGAGGTTTAAGTTGAAGAAGTAGAGGAACCAGCAAACCAATAAGGTTCTAAGCCCTTGGGTACATGTAAGGCTTAGAAAACAAAGTTAAGAGTTTTCAGAAATCATTTTTAAGGGTTCTACATGTTTCTAGAAAATTTAGGTTTAAAGTGAAAGCACAAGGTTTAACCCATGATTTGGTTGTCTTGCATAACTACTAGGAGAATGGAAGCTCTAGCGTCTAGAAAAGCTAAACAAACAAGGAGAAGAGGCATCAGTTGTGTTTCTGCACTCCACTTAGAAATGTTGAGTATATAGAAAGTTTGTATGAGTTATGAGTGTCCACCATTTTAGTTCAACATGCATGATCCTACGATGCTTTACTCAGAAAACATGTGTATTGCATATAGAAAAGGGATAAATGATGGGTTGGATGAAGTTAAAAATGAGAGAGAGAGTAATTTTGTTAGATACTACTATCTGATATTGTTGAGTGCAAACAGTGATGAGTGAAACTCTGAGCCTTGTAGAGTGGACACTGCGGTGTTTGGGCATCAATGTATAGAATGGTGAAATAGAGGAATGCATGGAATGAAATTAGAAGAGTAAAGGATCATGGCTAGGCCATGGGACTGATTGGAGGCTATACGCCTAAAATGATTAAGACCCAGCTGAAAGATGCTATGGCATCATGACTGAAATGAGTAAGTCCACAACTGAAAGATGCCATGACATCATGGTAAACAGGATGAAGACCATAGTTGAAAGACGCTATGGCATCCTAGTAGTCCATCGGTACAGTAAACACAGGGAATATAAGGTATAAAACGATAGTTGGACTATGGCATCCCAGGTAGTCTATCGGGACAATAAATACAGGGTTATATTGGGTAAGACCATAGCTGAAAGATGCTATTTCATCAAGAGACAATTTGATGGTAAAAAGAGTAAGACCATCGCTAAAACACACTATGACATCATTTATAGTCCGTCGAGACATTAAACATGGGGTAGTCCAATGGGACATTAAAGACTAGGTAGTTTGAGGAGAAGTTAAACATGGGGTAGTCTGATGGGACATCAAACACTGGGTAGCCTGCTAGGATAGAAAACATGAGGATTGGAGTTGTATTTGTATGATTATAAGGCTTAAGACCATGGCTTGGCTATGGTAGCATAAGATAGTTCACTAGGATAATAAACACATGTAGATGATCAGAACAATAATTTTGGAATAACCTGCAAACAAGGAAAAATGATTGAAAGGGAAAATGGAAATTTAGGCAACTACTAATTAGTTAGCGGGTCAAAGAAATATGCCAACGAATGATAAACTTAAAGAGAGTGAGGAAATAAGGCCAAGATGGCAATCACAGAAGCCGAAAAGACATGAGGATGGTAACCTGTCATAAATTAGTAATTCAAACTACCGAGCTAATTGTGCTTAATTTACAAGAAAATTAATGCAAAAGCAAATTAAGGATCGTAGATAAGGATCCACCATTAAGAACCACTATAGGGTTGTAAAGTGAGATAAGGAAAGAAGGTTTAGTCTACAAGAAAGAGGGGTTGTGGTATGAAAGAGAAATGTTTTTCAAAACTATCCCTTTTAAAAGGGAAACCAATGAGGAAGTATCAGCCAAATGGTAAGTTATGTGGGGTTGTGATATGAAAGAGAAATTGTGAACTCAAATGGCCACACAGCGGCATTTAGTTGGGTATTAAAGGTCATAAAGTTTTGTAGCAAAATGGCTGCTACGCTTAAGGGTAAGGTAAAGCGACTAAAGTGGATTACTAGAAGTAATCCGATCACTAATTAAACTAAGAAAGGTTTAGTCCGTCAAGGTGTAGTTATGCCAATGGAAGGAAGGCAAGTAATTTATACGAGATTATGAAAATGAAAGAGTCTACCATGGGCTAAATTGATATAGAAAGATCGCCAAAAGGAAAAGACCCAAGGGCTATTGACATGGTAGGTCATAGGACTACCCTTTGAGAACATGGAGGAAAGAAGATTTCCCCTCCAAGAATAAAAGAAAAGTAGGAACATGGGGAAAGGTAAGTACGGGGTCCGCGAAAATGGCAAGACAACCAGAGGAATAGTCAAGGCTGATCGAAGGCTGACAGGATGGGAAAAAGCTAATCACAGAACGATCTATCCGCCAGTGGATAAGATCGAGAATAGGAAAAGTCCACTATGACGAGATAAGATAAGTTACTCATACAAGTAAGGAGCTATCTATTTTAGTTTCTTTCTATTTAAACCTCTAAAAGCCTAGGTCCAATTTCAAGTAATATAGAAGCTCACTAAGTTCATATGAACTTATAAGGTTTGACTTGTTGTTGTAGGATTTGTGAAATAAGGAAATAGAGTAAGGATCGAGGCAGATCGGGCTGAGATAAGGGGCCTTAAAGGAAAGCGTCATGCATATAGGATAGGGGTTTCTCTAGAGACTTCGATAATGGGGAAAAAGGGTAGTAGTACTTATAATTCTTAATGTTCGAAGTCAGGACTTTATACTTTGTATTAAATCTAAATCCTGTTGTAAGTTTATATTTTTAAATTCTTAATACCATATGGTTTGAACTTAGTGAGATTTTAGTAGGAATGTTAACCCAAATCATTTGTGACACCCGCACCTGGATACAGTGACCAGGTTGGGTAGGGTGTTACAAATGCTGAGCATGCTGAGCCTTATTTCTCGAATAAATCAATATACCGTCAATGAAAACAACAACAAACTTGTCTAAATACGATCAAAATATTCTATTAATCAAATCCATAAATACAACTGCAACATTTTTTTAACCCGAACGACATAATTCTGTACCTGGTCTGAAAAATAGTTTTTGGCATGTCTGTCTCTTTAAACCTAAGCTGGTAATATCCCTAACGAAGGATGATTTTTGAAAACACTCTCGCCCCTTTCAATTTATCAAATAAACCATCAATGCAGGGTAGGTATATTTATTCTTAATTGTGAATTTATTCAATTACCGGTAGTCAATACACAATCTCATCGACCCATCTTTCTTCTATACAAATAACATTGGAGGACCCCTGTGAGACACACTTAGCCGAATAAAACGTTTGCCAAAAAACTCTTGCAACTTTGGTTTAAGTTCTTTTAATTCAGCAGATGCCATTCTATAGAGAGCAATAGATATCAGATAAGTTCCCGGTGGCAATTCAATAGCAAATTCAACTTCCCTAGTCGGTGGTACCTTGGCAATTCTTCTAGGAAAACATGAACAAATTATCAAATAGTCAGAACTAGCTTAATTTTTGATTTTGAAGCTTTGGTATCAAGGATATAAGATAAATACGCTTCACAGCCTTTTCTAACAAGTTTCTAAGCTGACAAGGGAAAAATAATGTTGGTGGCACAGTCAAATCTATCTGTTTGCATGTTAACCATCTCATCGCTCTGACATTTTAATACAATCTTCTTTCTTCTACAGTTAATAATAGATTCATTCAAAGTCAACCAGCCCATACCGAGGATGATATCAAAACCATTAAAGGGCAATAGCATCAAATCAGCTAGAAAGTCACAATCCCAAATTCTCAATGGACAATTCTTACAAATCTTATCAACTAAAATAGATTGACCTAGTGGATTAGTTACTTTGACCACATATTTAGTTGACTCTACTAGTATTTTCTTATCTTTTACTAATGCAGTGCATATGTACGAATGAGTTGAACACGAGTCAACCAAAGCATAAATAGTAACATCAAAGAGAGAAAATGTACCAGAGATAACATCGAGAGCTGAAGCAACCTCACGAGCATAGATAGTGTAAGCCCTAGTACAAGCCCGTGCCTTGGATCATAGTGTAGTGTATTTCATTCCACCTCTACTGCCTTCAATATTACCATCATTTCTTGGTCGTCTTTCTCTCAAAGGAGTAACCTTCGATCTCATATCTTAAACTCTGTTCATATTCTAAACTCTGGCTCGATCAGGTCTTTAAGGGATGTCTTTAAGGAAATGATCTAGCGAACCATATCAGAAACAAGATCTTTCTTTCAACCGACACTCTTTAAAACATTTTCTATTTCAATTCATATATTCAGGCTTGTTAGCATTTCGAACACTGCTGACATTGGCGACAAAAGTGGCTTAAGGTCTCAGAATACATTGCTTCACTCAAGCACTTCTTGAAAATCAAGACAAGGCTGAAAAATGACTACAAGTTTCTTTTATTTTCTTTGAAGAAAAGGAAAAAGATTTACCCAAATTTCATTTACCGATATGTCAAAACTTTGAATTTACCTTTTTTTTCTTTTCTTTACTGATATCCTTCATCTTCTGAGCTCTTTTGGATAACACAACAAATTCTTTCAACTCAAGAGCCCCTACAAGCAACTAAATTTCTTCATTCAAGCCTTCTTGAAATCAAGTACACATATCGACCTTTATCGAAACTATTTCACAAGCATATTTACTGAGCCGAATGAATTTCCTTTCATATTAAACTATTGTCCTATGGCCTTGTTTTGACTTGAGGAATTCCTTCTTTTTCTTATCTAAATATCGCTAACTAATGTATTTCTTTTAAAACTCAGTCTGGAAGAATTCTCAACTTAATCAGTCTTTCAATTCTACTATAGTTAACGTTATCCACCACTGATATGCTTCTTCCTTTAGTAACAAAATGACACACTGTAAGCAATCTTAAGGAGAGCATATCAATTCATCTAATACTCTCAGTGTGTTTTCTAACCAGTATATGGCCTTAGCAGGATCATTGTCAACTTTACCTCGAAATTCCTCAACCACACATTTACAAATTTTATCAATAGAAGGCTTATGAACTCATACCTAATCTGAACCATGGGAATAGGGGGTATCGGCTGAGGTACAAGACAGGGTGGAGGTTGCTGAGCCACTTGATTTACTCACATAAAATCGATAAACCAATCAGTCATCATACAAAAGAAGGCTAATAGGTCTCACTTACTTGCTCCTCAAAAGCGAGCTCACTCTAAGAAACCTCATGCTTTGAGGTAGAAACATTACTTTCAACTTTATCGAAATCAACTCAATATGAGTAATGAGGTAGAAACATCTTTTATCTATACGAAAAACATAATCAATTTGAGTAATGAGACATCACACTATCACATGTTATAAGGTGGCATGTATTTCTAGACTTGATACATGTTATGTTTAGTCCTAGAATTGAATAAAATGTAGCTCTGATACCAAAAATGCAACACCCCTAACTTGATCTGATCGTTGAACCAGAGCTATAGGATGTTATGATAGAAAATAAAACATATAACATTTGTATATACACTTAAACATATAAGATTTCATGTAAACCCTATACGAGGTTTCATGCAAAAGGTACAATGAGGACCCTAAACATTTTCGAACAAAAGTAAAAGTGCAAGAAAATATAAATAGAATTTCTAATAATCTAAGCTAAAAACTCTAGTACCAAAAATCTATATCTAAAAGGTGTCATGAAGTGTTCTTTATAATCTAACACAAAATGACTTATAAATGATAACTTCTCACTTACTTAAAATTTCATTTGAAGCTTGTTTAACTGCAAAATACCATTCAACAAATTTTCCTTGTCAAGGGTTGGTGTATCGACACCCTCGATAATGTAGGCATTTGGCTTATTTGGTCCTTTAGTATCGCTACCATGTCTTTGGTGTAGTGACATGCTACTTAGACAGGCTCGACTTATTCATTCCTTAGGGTTGTGGCCGGTGTTGTGATACCACTTGAAATACCCCTAACCCGACCTGATCGTCGGACTCAAGCTACAGGATGCTACGAAAGAAAAAAGAACATATAACACTCGTATATACATTTAAACATACAATATTTCATGTAAACATCTTATACAACTAGGTTTCGTACTATTCATACTCAACCTGGGTCTCAAACGGACTTGCGAATGACTTTAAACCAACCCGAGAACATGCAAGGACTTAATTGTAAACTAATAGTAAACATATTTTGGTAAATAAGGGTCACACAGTCATGTGGCTAGACTGTGTGTAGCTAAGTGGCATGGCAGTGTTGTCAAACTTTGAAATAGACTATTGTCGTATAATCTCGAGTTACATGATCGTGTTGCCAAGTCGTGTAACTAATCATGGCCCTATATCCAAAATATCAACTAAATCAAACAGACCACAAGATCGTGCCATATGCTTGTGTATAGCACACTACCGTGTATCAGGTCCTGTACACCTACATGAACCTTTTCCAGCAAGTTACCTACCCCTATGTTCACGTAGGTCACAAGCAAGCATTAAATCATCAATCAACTTGTTTAGAAACATAAACAATATACCAAAACAAAATCTTAAATCATCTATCCTAAGTGCCTAATTAATATGCCACAATTGGCACCTCAATTCAAACATTTATAATCAAACATTCATCACCATTCATACCACCATTCTCATACCAAAACCATTTTAACATAATCACCATTTCGAATACCAAAACATAGTATTTTTAAGAACATACAATAAACTTACCTTTTGGACCAAATAACATAACTTAACCAATTAAAAATATAATTCCTCCCAAATGTTGCATTTTAGCTTAAACATACAACAATCATTGCACATACATGTCATACCTATCTATTCTTTAATACATTGAAATGTAATATATGGAGCAAGATCAAAGCATTACATATATATAGACATTAATATCCAAAAGGTTACCAACTTAACCAAAATACCATTTAATAAAAATGTATCATTTCAAGCCACAACTCGCACATAAACATATGTAACGAAGAAACCTATTTACATGCCACTTATAACTTATCCCAAAATGATCAGAAATCTACTAAGTCATTGAATAGATAGTGTGAGCTCCGACTTGATTTCCATTCGACTATAAAATTTTTGATGATCTACAAGAAATTAAACAAATAAAAAATAAGCAACACAATACATAGTAAGTTCGTACAAAATTTAAATATAACTTACCAATCTTAGTATAACCTAACCATTGATTACATATATATACAAAATTTGTAAATATGACATTCTTTGTCCTATGCACATCACAACCGAACAAGGTTAGCATATTAACAACCGTAACATAAATCATAATCCATGCTTTTATATCATATACACCACATGAATTCATATATCATATTCATTCCCTTTTACTTAAATCATATGTCATTTCCATTTCATATATATAGTTTCCACTTGATGAACTATAGCTAAATAACATTGAATATGCAGGATAACAATGCTCACACGAGCTATGAATATAATGCACTCTTGAGCTATGAATGTAAATGCTCACACAAGTTGTAAAATAAGGCTTGGTCACATGAGCTGTGGGTCAGAATGATAATGTTACCCGATGTTACTCACATGAGCCGTGAAGATTCCACAACAAATGTAGGAACTTAGCCATCAGTAAGACATCTAAGACAAGCACTTGAAATGGTAGTAACTCTAATGAAATGTCATTTGTATCCTAACCGTTCACTAAGTTCATACGAGCATCAATTCATATCCATATCATTCATTTCTTTAAACATTATCACATTTACACGAATTCAGTCATATCATTTCCCATTTTCATTCACACACATCAATTGCATTATACTTCACGCTTTAATCCATCTAGTAATCAAAATTGCTATTCCATAACCATTCACTACAAATTATATATATTTGGTCCTTCAGTGTCGCGACCATGGTCTTTGGTGTAGTGACATGCCACTTAGGCAGGCTCGACTTCTTCATTTTTCAAGGTTGTGGCTGGCGTTGTGACACCACTTGTAACACCCCTAACTCGATCCAATTGTCAAACCCAAGCTACAGGATGTACTAAAGAAAAAATAACATATAACACTTGTATATACACTTGAACATACAATATTTCATGTAAACATCTCATACAACCAAGTTTCATCGCATTCATACTCGATTTGCATCTCAAATAGACCTGTGAAAGCTTTTAAACCAACCCAAGAACATGCGAATAATTAATTGTAAACTATACAAAAAGTACACAAATTTCATTAAATAAGGGTCACACAACTGTATGGCTAGGCTGTGTGATAGGCTGAGGTTGTTGGAAGCTAAGTACCATGGCCATGTTGTCAAACCGATTAACATACTATTGCCATTTTATCTCGAGTCACACGACCATCACCAAGCCATGTAACTAACTGTAGTTGTGTATCCCAACTATCACCTAAATGAAATAGGCCACACAACCGTGTATTAGGCTATGTATAACTACATGAACCTTTTCCAACAAGTTACCTACCCCTAAGTTCACTTAGGTCATAAGCAAGCATTAAATTATCAATCAACCAGTTCAAAAACATAAAAAAATATACCAAAACATAATCTTAAATCATCTATCCTATGTGCTTAACCAATATGCCGCAATTGGCTTCAATTCAAACATTTATAATCAAACATTCATCACCATTCATACCACCATTCTCATACCAAAACCATTTTAACATAATTACCATTTCGAATACCAAAACATAGCATTTTTAGGCAATTAGCGTAAGCTTACCTTTTGGACCAAATAACATAACTTAACTAATTCAAAATCTACTGCATCCCAAATGTTGCATTTAAGCTCAAGCATACAACAACCATTGCATGTACATGCCATACCTATCCATTCCTTAATATATTAAAATGTAATCTATGGAGTAAGATTAAAACATTGCATATATACAGACATTTATATCCATAAGGTTACCAACTTAACCAAAATACCACTTAACAAACATGTATCATTTTAAACCACAACTCGTATATAAACATATGTAACCCAGAGACCTATTTACTTGCCGCTTATAACCAATCCCAAAATGTTGAAAAAATCTACCGAATCCTTGAACAGATAGTATGACCTCTGACATGATTTCCAACTAATAGCAAAATTTTCGATGATCTACAAGAAATCAAACACAGAAAATGTAAGCAGTACAATGCTTAGCCAATTTCAAATGGCCTTATACAAAATGAACTTTCAACCAATATAAGCCAACACATTTGGAAAAATCAATTATGACACATAACTCCAACAGTCTCCAAACCCCGAGCTAGCTTGGTGACACTATAAGACAAAGGAAAGGAAGGAGAGTAAGCTATAAAGCTTAGTAAGTTCCTATGTAAATAATAAGCATCATAACCACACTTTTAACATACAATTAACATGATGAACATTAGCATTAATGTTATTAAAATCTTATAGTCATAACTTACTTAATCACAACCTTACCAAGGGTTCATCACATATCGAGCTCATTACATATAAGATTTACTTACATACCTATACCAACTCACAACATAACCATAGTCTTTCTCAACTTTGACATTCCCGTTGAACACTCAGAATATTAACGGATACTCAGAAATTTTGCACATAAGTGCCATATATGTAGCCAAAGCTACCTCAAATCTCATAATACATATCGGCTCATTTTCGAGCTATTCACGGGCCTGCTAACACAAGCTGTCAGTGAGGACGTAGCTACACAGTATTGCTCACACAAGTTGTTAGGTATCCACAACTCATGCCGGACTACCCAGCCACTGGTAGGACGTACGAGACCAGCACCTGGATCACATAAACACATGGGTTCCTAGTGACACGTCACTCGTATCCTATTTTATTCCTAAGGCTCAACTGGAAACCCTTGCTTGTCGAAACTTTGTCGATTATGTCCAAACAGTCAATCACAATTCATACAATATTAAAGTATTTAATATATAAATATAACAATGCATTATTTACATATGAACTTACCTCGGTACCAAAATAGTATAATTTGACCTAATCGTCAAACACTTTGTTTTTCCCGCAATCTAGGTCCGAACCTCATTTTTGTTGATCTATAATGACAAATTTAACTCATTTAATATTCACATTGCTTAATTCAATCCCAAAATCATATTATGGAAAAATTACATTTTTACCCCTAATGTTTCACATTTTTATGATTTAGTCCCTAGGCTCGTAAAAAGAAATGTATTCAATTTCTTCAAAACCCAATCCTAGCTAAACCATTTTCATATTTATACTAGTCCACATTTTCCACTTAGTCACACTTTTACTATTTATTTTATACCTTTTACAAATAGGTTGTTTTTGACATTTTTACTGAAATCACTTAGCAAAAGTTGTTTATCTTACATCTAAAATTCATTTTCTACCATTAGACATCAAAATACACAAATATCTAGCATGGGTAAAATTTTAAACTTCATCTTTATTTCAAATTAGTCCTTGAATAAGCTAGATTAGGTTGCAAGGATCTCAAAAACATGAAAATCATTAAAAACGGGGCTAGAACGGACTTACAATCGAGCTTGGAAGATGAAAAACCCCTAGCTATGTGCTCTCTTGAGAATTTAGGCCATAGGGAAGAAGATGAGCAAAAATTGGCTTTTATTTTGCTTATTAATTCATTTAATAACCAAATGACCAAAATACCCTTTTCTTAAAACACTAAAATTTCTTTTACTCCATGTCCATTTTTGTCCACTAGCTTAAGTAGTGCTCTAATTACCATCTAAGGACGTCTAATTTAAAAATTCATAGCAATTAGACACCTCTAGCTTATAGAACTCAAGTTTTGCACTTTTTTACAATTTAGTCCTTTTTGCTAAATTGAGTGCTCAAACATCAAAATTTTTGAACAAAATTTTCATAGAATCATTCCATAAAACTATAGACAATAAAAATATAAGAAAAATAAAATTTTCTATGTCGGATTTGTGGTCCCGAAACCACTATTCCGACTAGACCCATAATCGGGTTGTACAACTCTCCTCCTTTAGGGATTTTTGTCCCCCAAAATCTTACTGGAAAATAGGTTTGGGTACTGTTTTCTCATAGCTTCCTCGGGTTTTCATGTAGCCTCTTCAAGCCCATGTCGTTTCCATAAAACTTTTACTAATCTCAACTGTTTAACTTCCCGAGCTAAAATCTTAATCAATTCTTCACCATATATCATATCCGGTCGAATCTTAATCTCTGTTGGAGAAATCACATGTGAAGGATGAGAACGATATCATCACAACACCGACACATGAAACACATTATGAATCCTTTCTATATCTGTCAATAAAGCTAATCGATATGCCACTGGCCCTGTTCTCTCAATAATCTTATACGGCCCAATGAAACGTGGACTTAATTTGCCTTTACAACCAAATCTAAGAATATTCTTCCACGGAGATACTATCAAAAATACTTTACCACTGATTTGAAATTCAATTTCTTTTCTCTTCAAATCTACGTATGAATTTTTTCGATCTGAAGCGGCTTTCAAGCAATCATGGATTACCTTTACTTTTTCTTCGATTTCTCTAACCAAATCAACCCTGTGAATCTGTCTCTCACTAACCTCTATCCAATACAACGGAGTTCTACACTTGCGGCCATACAACGCCTCATATGGTGCCATCTTTATACTCAACTGAAAACTATTGTTATAAGAAAATTCGACGAATGGTAGATATCTTTCCCAACTACCTTCGAATTCTAGAACACAATATCAGAGCATATCTTCAAGAATCTGAATTACTCTTTTGAATTGACCATCAGTTTGCAAATGAAATGCGGTACTAAAATTCAATTTGGTTTCCAAAGCCTCTTGCAACCTTTTCTAAAATCTCAAAGTAAACCATGGATCTCTATCCGAAATAATAGAATTAGGCAATCTGTGCAATTCACAATCTTAGAAATGTACAATTCAGCTAACTTATCATGTGAGTTGTCAGTACGTACTAGAATAAAATGAATCGATTTCATCAATCTATCAACAACAACCCAGACGACATCTTTCATTTTCAGAGTCAAAGGCAAACCTGTCATGAAGTCCATCATATTCCTATCCCATTTCCACTCGGGTACCATCACTAGCTGAAGTAAACCTAAAGGCAGTTGGTGCTCGGCTTGTACTTGTTGACAAACCAAACATCTCGAAACAAACTCCGAAATATCTTGTTTCATACTTGACCACCAATACAATTTCTTCAAATTATTATACATCTTCGCACTACCTAGATGAACTGGTAAACAACCTTATGTGCCTCGTGTAAAATTTTTTGAATAAGTTCATAGTTTTTCGGTACACATACTCTATCCCGGAACATCAAACATGTAACACCCCTTAACCCTAAACCGTCACCGAAATAGGGTTACAAGGCCTTACCGGACATATCGGATAATTTATAAATAATTCTTAAATAAATAACAAACATGTTATAGAATAATCATAAATTCATACAAACTTTTACTAATTGACTTCATTCATTCATTAATTTTTTTTCATTATTATTTATTTTTGTTTAAATAAAAAATTCAATATAACCCCTTTATAAATATCTAACCTTCCCTGCAATTTCAAATCACAACCAAACCAATTCCAGTATTTCAACCAAAGCATTTATATACTCAAATATTTACTAACAAACTCAATATGTCCCTTTTCTTACCAGGCCACCAATATAATTCTCGTAAATCACGATACATCTTCGTACCTCCAGGGTGTAAGGCAAATGGACTATTGTGAGCTTCTCGAAGAATTAACTCTTTAAGCTCAGAAGTAGCTAGAATACAAATTCGATTTTGGAATCTCAAACAACCTTGATCATCAACACTAAAGTTTTCTCCTGTGCCATTCTGCACCATCTCTCTCTTTTTCAACAACTTATCATCTTTCAACTGTACTGACCTAATCTGATCAAACATTACTGGCTTTATTCTCAACTCGGCCAAAAGACTCCCATCATCACCGATACTGAGCTGTGCAAACATTGTTCTTAATTCACCCGCTGCTTTTCTGCTCAATGCATCTGCTACCACATTTGCCGTTATCGGGTGGTAATTTATAACACAGTCATAATTTTTTAGGAGCTCTATCAACCGAATTTGTCTCAAGTTCAATTCTTTTGGGGAGAGGAGATATTTCAAACTTTTATGGTCGGTATAGATGTAGCATTTCTAACTGTACAAATAATGTCTCCAAATCTTCAGAGCAAAAATCACAACTGCTAGTTCCAAATCATGAGTTGAATAGTCACGTTCGTGTGGCTTCAATTGACGAGATGCATAGGCTATTACATTTCCATCCTGCATTAGTACACAACCCAGACTATTCAAAGAAGCATCACTGTACACTATGAAATCTTTTCCCGACTCTGGTAATGTTAGAACTAGTGCCTCTGTCAACATTTGTTTCAATGTCTCAATACTCCTCTAGCACTAATCATCCTAGATAAATGGAACATTCTTTTGTAGCATCTTGGTCATCTGCAAAGCTATTTTTAAGAATCCGTTTACAAATCTTCTATAATAGCCAGCTAAACCAAGAAAACTACGTACCTCTGATACGTTTCTTGTTGGTTTCCACTGTACAACCGCTTCAATCTTCTTTGGATCAACTCGGATTCCATTTGTAGATACTACATGTCCTAGATATACAACCTTTGCAAAGAAAAATTCACATATGCTGAGCTTTCCATACAATTGTTTTTCCCGTAATATCTATAGTACAATCTTGAGATGCTGATCATGCTCTGACTCTGACTTTGAATAAACCAGTACTATAAAATGGTCTAAATACGGTTGAAAGATACGATTCATGAGATCTATAAAAGTAGCTGGAGCATTTGTCAACCCGAATGGCAATACTAAAAACTCATAGTGACCATTCCTTGTACGGAAAGCTGTCTTTAGAACGTCGCTTTCTTTTACTTTCAACTGGTAGTAGCCTGACCTTAAGTCAATCTTCAAAAATATAGAAGCTCCTCTCAACTGATCAAACAAATCATAAATGCGAGGCAGTGAATACTTATTCTTGATTGTTACTTTAGTCAACTATCGATAGTCAATACAAAGTCGCATCGATCCATCTTTCTTCTTAACAAATAATACTAGAGCTCCCAATGGTGATATGCTAAGTCGGATAAAAGCACGGTCTAATAAGTCTTACAACTGTATCTTCATCTTTTTTAACTCTGTAGGTGACATCCGATACGGAGGTATAGAGATTGGTGCAGTGCCCGAATAAACCTCAATAGCGAACTCAACTCCTCTATCTAGCAGTAAACCTAGTAATTCTTCAGGAAATACATCAGGCAACTCACAAACTGTCCGAATTTTACCGCAACGGATTCCAACTGAATCTGAATTAATAACATATGCCAAATATGCTAAACAACCCTACTGAAGTAATTTAATAGCCTTTATTGCTGAAACAATTCGTGCTGGCCCACTAGTACGAATACCATTTACTTCAACCTGATCTTCACTCTTTGTTTGAATGCTGGATCTCTTCTTATAGCAATCCAAAATCACTCTATGTTCAGATAACCAATCAATCCCCAGTATCATATCAAAATCCTCAAATGGCATAATCAACAAGTCAACCTAAAAAGTTTTTTCTGTATAATCAAGGGGTATCTTGGAAGACCTGATTCACTAACACTGTTTGCCCCAACAGACTCGACACCTCAATAGACACTCTAGACATTTCGGATTTTAATTTTCCCAACTCAACTCATTTTGAATTAATATAAGAATGTGAAGATCCTGGATCAATTAAAGCATGAACAGGCTCAGAATATAATAGAAATATACCTGTTACCACATCATGAGCATCGCCTTCTTCACGAGTTCTGACCATATAAGCTCTGGCTGGTACTCTGGTCTCAGACTGCTGGGTAACAATGTCATTGCTTCTCTTAACTCCACCTCCTTTAGAAATCGAACCACCTCTACCAGATCCCCTGCCTCTAGCTGTAGCTATTGATCTATGTGATGTTACAGGTGCAACACTATCAGTTTTCGGGCAGTCTCTAATGAAATGATCGGTAGAACCACATCTGAAGCAGCCTCTAGTTAATTTCCAACATTCCCTTCAATGTTTCTTTTCACAGTGCTCATAGTCTGGAATTTCTCTTTCCCAAGAGGGACCTCTCACACTGCTAGTAGTTACTGTTGTCTATTTCCTTCTGCTTCTACCGATTCTATCTGATCTAAAACTGGATCTCCATCCACCTTGAGATTCCTTTGATCTTTTTGGCTACAGATTTGAGCTAGTAGTTCCTGCATGTTTCACGGTTAGTTTGACACTTTCAGTCTTTTTATCGAGGCCCAATACGTATTCTACCATTTTGGCTTGCTCAATCAAATCCAAAAAATCGGTAATAAGGTGAGATACTAACTATAACTTGGTCTCTTCTCGCAACCCTCGTAGGAATCTTTTACAACTATCTGCTTCAGTTGGAATAAACTTGGAGGCATATCTGTTGAGTTTTGAGAATTCCCTCTCACAATCTATAACTGACATGTCACCCTGTTGCAGCATTAAAAATTCTAGTTTCTTGTCTTCGATATACATCTCCCCAACATATTTCTTTTGGAATTCCTTCTAAAATAGATCCCACGTTATCTGATCTTCCTATAGATGTCGAACCACTGATTCCCACCAAAGATAGGCTTCCCCTCGTAGTAGAGAAACGACACAAATTAAGCACTCTTAGGGGGTACATTCTAATTACTGTAAAATTCTCTTGGTTGACTCCTTCCAATTTTCAACTGTTGATGGATCAACTCCTTTCATAATTTACAAATAATTTACAAATAATTATTATATAAATAACAAACATGTTATAGAATAATCATAAATTCTTACAAACATTTACTAATTGACTTCATTCATGCTTTCCATTCTTATACTCATATTCAAATCACATTTTCAATTCACGCCTCATTTTTACATTTCTTTCAATAGCTCAACCAATTCCTTTTATTCAACTTAACTTTTCTGTTAATTACCCTTATTAACAGACTCGAACTTTGGCAGATACACGGATCCAACCAAACACACTAGTTTGGCACCCAGTGCCTCATCGGATAGTTCGAAGCAAAGTTGACACCCAGTCTCTCATCGGCCTAGCTGAAGTAAAGTGGTATCTAGTACCTCATCGAATCTATCCGAAGTAACAGTATGACACCTAGTGTCTCATCGACTCAAGGTCAAAGTATCCCTGAACACTTCCAATCTTATGGCATGCCAACTATATCCGGCTCAACCCGACTAGTTAATAGGGTTTCTGGATCACATATAAATCTCAATTCAGTTACAATTTCTCACATTTTCAATTCAATCATTTTCCACTTTTCAATCAAATTTTCAATTCACATATTCATAGTTCAATACACTTTTTCAATTCAATATGTATTTCAATTATTCACATATAATCACAATTCAATTTAATTTCATACAATTCAATACTAATACTTACCATGCATATCAACGTAAAATTCAACAATTAATAATAATTAAATTCGAATTATAGTAATACCAACACGTATTTCTCATTCAATTCAATTTTTTAAATTCAATTCAATAAAATTACTTACCTGAATATTTACTTACTATAAAATAAATAAAATTAAAATTAATACTTAATAATAAATAACTTGAATTATAGTAATACAAACTCGGATTTGTTCGATTACTCCTCGATAACTTTTTCTTTTCCTTTCCGTGCCGATGCCTCAGGTTCTTTGCTAGCTACGAAAATTTACAACACTAATTATAATAAATAATTAAATTTGTAATCAATTCCTACCTTATTCCCAATTTACTCCTAACTAATTTTACTTACTTTTCTAATTCAATTCACACTCTATTTCTATTCAAATTTCATCCATACTCAAATTTAACTATTAATTTTTCAGCATATTTTCTTAATTTCGAATTTTTCTCAATTTGGTCCTTACAACATAAAACTTATAGCTTACTTCACAATTTAATCCCTTTATTAATTCTAACTTGAAATTCTTTCAATTAAATCCCTAATTCCATAATTTGTCCAACCTGAACTCTACTTGAATACCTCAGAACTCTCAAAATATCAACTTAATTTCACCAAAACATTGTTTTTAAAACTTTTAAAACATCAAAATTAAGTAAAACCATAAACTTATCCAAATACGATCGAAAAATATGGTTCATCAAATCCATAAACACCACCGGGGCATTAGTTAAACCAAAGGGCAGGATGAGGAACTCATAATGCCCGTATCTTGTCTGAAACGCAGTCGTTGGTACATCTTGCGTTTTCACTCTTAACTGGTAGTATCCTGACCTCAGGTCAATCTTGGAAAATACAGTAGTTCCATTTAACTTATCAAACAGGTCATTGATCTTTGGAAAAGGATACTTGTTCTTCATTGTTACCTTATTGAGCTATCTATAGTCGATATATAACCTCATCGACCCATCTTTTATTTTCACAAAGAGCACCGTAGCACCCCACGAGGAAAAGCTCGGTCTCGCAAAGCCCTTGTCAGTTAAGTCTTGTAGTTGAGCTTTCAACTCCTTTAACTCCATAGGAGCCATCCTATATAGAGCAATCGAGATCGGTATCGTACCGGGGACTAACTCGATTCCAAACTGAACTTCCCTCGCTGGAGGTAATATGGGTAATTCCTCTGGAAACATGTCTGAAAACTCACAAACCACTGGTGCAGATTCTATCTTCAATTCAGAAACTTGAGTATTAAGCACAAAAGCGAGATAAGCCTCATATCATTTCCTCAAATATTTCTTAGCAGTCAAAGACGATATTATCAAGGGTAAATTATCCAACTCATCTGGTCCAACCCGAAGATCATTCCCGTCTTCACATTTCAACTCAATAAATTTTCTCCCACAGTCCACTACAATACTATGAGAAGTCAACCAATCCATCCCAAGGATTACATCAAATTCATTAAATGACAATAACATTAAGTTAGTTGAAAAACAATGATCTCTAATTGTCAAAGGACAGCTTCTACATACTTGGTCCACTAGTACATATCTGCCTAAAGGGTTGGATACTTTTACCACAAACTCAGTGGACTCTACTCTCATGCTTATACAAGGTACTAATTCCATAGAAATATAAGAGTGGGTAGACCCTGGGTCAATTAAAGCAACAACAGATATTTCATGGATAAAAAAAGTACCCGTGATTACATCGGGAGACTTTGCCTCTTCATGGGTACGAATAGCGTAAGTCCTTGCAGCCGCTCTGCCCTCGAACCTCACTGCAACATCTCTTAGTACGCTTCTACTACTAGTCCCACTTCCGGGGTTCTTTTGTAGCCTACCACTCAAAGGAGCACTACTTGCTTTCGCTTCTTTCTTTTTCTCTCTCTTCCATTTCAGGATAGTCTCGGATGAAATGTTTTAATGATCCACACTTAAAATAGCCCCTTTCATTTCCCCAGCACTAGCCGAAGTGACGCCTAACACATTGTGAATATTCTAGCCTATTTTGCCGAGAACTACCAAAACAGAAGTAGTCTAGGTTCTAGAAGTTGTGTTCCGTCGGTTCTTGTTTCTATTCGAAAACCCCACCGAATCATTCGATCGGGTAGCAAATTCCTTCGATCTCTTAAATGAGGACTGATGTGACTTTCCCATCTGGCTCTTTTTTGAATCTCACGACTCAAAAGCCGTTTTTCTCCTCTCTTTTACCAGCTCTTCTGCTTTGCATGCTCTCTCAACGAGTACCACAAATTCCTTTAGCTCTAAAATGCCAACAAATACTCGGATATCCTCATTCAGACCATCCTCAAACCTTTTACACATGATGGCTTCTGTAAACACGCACTCCCGTGCATATTTACTGAGCCTCACAAATTCACGTTCATATTCCATCACTGACATTCGGCCTTGCTTTATCTCTAGAAATTCCTTCCTCTTTTGATAGATGAACCTTTGGCTAATATACTTTTTTCAGAATTCTTGTTGAAATAATTCCCAAGTGATCCTCTCTCTCGGTACAACGGACACGAGAGTATTCCACCACTGATAAGCTGAATCCTGTAGAAGTGATGCTGCACACTTCACGCACTCTTCAATGTGCACGATAATTCATCGAATACCCTAATGGTATTCTCCAACCAAAACTCTTCCCTCTCTGGGTCATTATCTATACTAGCCCAAAATTCCTCAGCCCCTTGCTTCTGAATCTTATCCACTAGAGGTTTCTCCCTCCTAAACATGTCTGTGCCTTGTAGAGCTACCGGGGCATACTGAGGAATCAAAGGAGGTGGGGGAGGTGGAGTGTTTAGATTCACACGAACGAACTCTGAATACCAAGAATCCATCATTTGGAGGTAGGCTTCTCTAGCCCCTCCGTCTTAGTCCATAGTCACGGGCTCACTCTCAATTGGCGCGGTCCCTTCGACAGGAGTCGGCGCATTACTCTCCACATCATCCGCCGTGGCTCTATCAGGTTCCATTTACTATATAAAAATATAATTTATAATCATCAGAAGTCATCACACTATCAATATACAGTTATGGCATGTACAACTAGACCCATACTCTGGCTAGGATAGTCTTAAAATCAACTAAACCATAGCTCTGATACCACTAAATGTAATACCCCATATTCGTAACCCATGCCGGAGCAAAGTACGAGGCATTAACTAACTCGATCTCATGCACACAAACATTCACAAGTCACCCAGACTCGGCCCACTTGAAAATTTTTTCAATTTCTACTTTAAACCTCTTGTGATGGGCTTACGAGCCCCTAATTGACCATTGGAAACTATTCAGGATCAACCTAGCCTTAAACCATATATAAAAATTTTGACTTCGAAACAAGGCACACGCCCGTGTGTAAAAACATGAACATTCTATTTCTGACCTTAGCATCCCCAAAATGCCACACGGCCAAGGCATACGCCCGTGTGCTAGGCTGTGTCTCTGCCCATCTGTTTACTATCATGCATACTGACTTGGAATTTTTATGTGCAGGGGACACACGGTCAGACCACACGACCGTAGACACACGCTCGTGTGTCTACCTGTGTGGGTAAAATAAGGCTATTTACCAAGCCTATTTGCCACCCTTACATACACAACCTACACAACGACAACCAAACCAATACACGGATAACTTATTCAAACCAATCAGCCATAATAAACCACATTCCAAGTGTGCACTTTACTCATTTATGAAGATAACATCTTTGTATATAAATCAAAATGAATATTAACAATCATTTGAGGCTTAATACAAAATAAGAGATTTATCCCAAGCCAACACATTTGGCCAAATTGAAAATGACACAAAACACAAATCTAGTTCCCTATACATGTCATATTCAAAAATATAAATCAAACTATACTAAATGCTTCGATTGATAGTGTGATCGATATCTCCGATTCCCGTTGATCCTTGAGCTAGATAGGCAGCACTATAAGAAAATGAAAAGGAGAGAGAGAAAGCATAAAGCTTAGTAAGTTGCAAATAAGTAAATATACAACATAACTTTATCATCCATCAACAAATACCATAATACACAAGTGGCATACGCCAAAATTACTCATCAATATTCAATACACCTCACATAGCATACAGTGAGCTCACCTTACATACATAACATATAGGAACGTGTACCACTCACAACACGGTTATACTTTCCTTGTTAACTTGAAATCATACATTCACTGTTTAACCATCTGGAACATTATCGGATACTCATTTAGCCTCAAACATGGGTGCAGGTGCCAATGCCATGTCCCAGACATGGTCTTACACAAGCTCTAGCATATCTATGCTGATGCCATGTCCTAGACAGGATCTTACACTAACATATCTTGTAGCTGATGTATGTCCCAGACATGTCTTACAGTAGCTTACTTCTCGAGGCTGATGCATGTCCTAGACATGTCTTACACTAACACTAGTCGCAATACCGATACCATGTCCCAGGCATGGTTTTACACTGGCTCTCATAATGTGGTCGATGCATGTCCCAGACATGTCTTACACTAGCTCACCCAAGTGACCCAAACGTCATGGCATGAATATCTGATTTATTTCCTAGGTTCAAATGGGAAGTCTACTATCTCTATTACCATCATGCTTTTCCAATTCCACAATCAAGCAATTCATGTTATATTAAATTCAAGTACAACTCAACACATACATTAATATTGTAGTTGTATTATTTACATACAACTTACCTCAGATTACAAAATGTGTCGACTAGTCGATTTAATCGATTTGCTTGGCTTTCCCCCAGCTTAAGTTCGGATTTGGTGATTCCTAACTTGTGAAGACTTAAAGTTGCTGAAATTTCAAGCTCTTAAAATCCCATTTCTTTGCTAAAAATTTTGGTGGTAGAGAAGAAGATGAGAAGTTGATATCATCTTTCTCTTATTTTATTTATATTTTAATCAATTTAGCCACCAAACCCACCAAATTTGGACTTTTTGACCAAGTTTGTCTCCTCTGGTAGGCTATTCCTCTCTAAAGGGTCTAATTGCCCTTTAAAGACCCCCAATTTAGGTTCTCTAGCTATTTGGCACTTTTAGCTATCAAAATAGGACTTTTACATTTTATGCGATATAGTCCTTTTTCATAATTGGGCTCACAAACATTAAAATTACTTCACCAAATTTTTCATGCACTATTAAAAGCATGCTAAAATATCAAAATAATTATAAATAATTTATTCGACTCCAGATTTGTGATCCCGAGGACACTATTCTAACTAGAGCTTAAATCGGGTTGTTACACTTGTATACTTCATCACCCTACACTTGACATAATTAGATTTATTTATCTATTTATCTATAATTCATATTATAATTTAAATAAAAGAATAATTGTATAATATAATAATTGATAAATTAAGAAAAATCTTAGATTTTTCTTACACTTATGCCGCCTCATTCTATAGTAAATGGCATATTTGCCATTTTAGCCCTTTTTATTTTATTTTAATTTGCAATTAAACTTTTACCCTTTATTCAATTTAGTCCTTTTTACTGTTTACACTAAATTAGGCTAAATTCACTTAATTAAATCCTAATTAAGCACTCGACTAAACTCATAATTACTTCTAATAATTATTTATGACTCAATTTACTAAGACGAAGGCCCTATAACTCACTTTTTTGATGCCTGTGAATTTTGGATCATTATATTTCTCCTTCTCTTAATAAATTTCGTCTTCGAAATTTACCTGAGAAGAGATGAGGATATTGTGCTCTCATTGTTTCTTCCAGTTCCCAAGTCGCTTCTTCCGTACTATGACTCCTCCATAAAACTTTTACTAAGGGAACTCGTTTATTTCTTAATTCTTTTACCTCTCGTGCTAAAATCTAAACCGGCTTTTCTTCATAGGACAAATCTGGTCGAATTGCAATGTCTTCAGTGGAAATGATATGTGAAGGATCTAACCTATATCTCCGAAGCATAAAAACATGGAAAACATCGTAAATATTTTGTAGCTCTAAAGGCAAAGCTAATCGGTAGGCAACCGGTCCAATTCTTTCCATTATTTCATACGGCTCAAATAAAACGTGGACTCAATTTACCTTTTCGACCCAATGTCAAGACTTTCTTCCACGGAAAAACTTTAAGAAATACCTTGTCCCTGACTGAATATTCAAAGTCTCGTCATTTTAAATCAGCATAAGACTTTTGTCTGTCGAAAGCTGCCTTCAATCTATCTTTGATCTTTTAATTGTTTTCTCTGTTTATTAAATCAATTCCGGCCTAATCACTTTTCTTTCATTCAATTCTGTCCAACATACGGTGATCTACACCTTCGACCATACAGTGCTTCATAAGGGGCCATTTGTATGCTAGACTGAAAACTATTATTATAGACAAATTCAGCTAATGGCAAATAACATTCCCGACCTGATTCAAAATCAATGATACAAGCCTGAAGCATATCATCTAATATTTGAATTACCCATTCAGACTGTCCATCTGTTTGAGGATGAAAGGCCGTACTAAAGTTAAGTCGAGTACCCAATGAATCATGTAGCTGTCTCCAAAATCTCGATGTGAACTGAGGATCTCGATCTGAAATTATTGACACCGGAATACCGTGTAATCTAACAATTTCTCGAATATACACTTCTGTAAGCTTCTGTAATGACCAATCTATTCTGACAACTATAAAGTCAGTGGACTTGGTAAGTTGATCAACTATCACCCAAGTAGCATCCTTTTTGCTCACCGACATTGGCAATCCTGTAACAAAATCCATCGTGATACGATCCCATTTCCATTCGGGAATATTAATAGGTTGAAGTAATCCATTAGGAACTTGATATTCGAGCGCTGACATGTTAAACATTTACTAACATACTTAACCATGTCCCTTTTCATTCTAGGCCACCAATAAATTCTCGTAAATCATGATACATCTTCGTACCTCCAGGGTGTAAGGCAAATGGACTATTGTGAGCTTATCGAAGAATTCACTCTTTAAGCTCAGAAGTAGCTAGAATACAAATCCGATTTTGGAATCTCAAACAACCATAATCATCAACACTAAAGTTTTCTGCTATGCCATTGTGTACCATCTCTCACTTTTTCAACTGGGCTGACCTGATCTGATCAAACATTACTGGCTTTACTCTTAGCTCGGCCAAAAGACTCCCATCATCACTGAAACTGAGCTGTGCAAACATTGCTCTTAATTCACTCGTTGCTTTTCTGCTCAATGCATCTGCTACCACATTCGTCTTTCCCGGTGGTAATCTATAACATAGACATAATCTTTTAAGAGCTCTATCCACCGTCTTTGTCTCAAGTTCAATTCTTTTTGGGAGAGGAGATATTTCAAACTTTTATGATCAGTATAGATGTAGCATTTCTCACCGTACAAATAATGTCTCTAAATATTCAGAGCAAAAATCACAGTTGCTAGTTCCAAATCATGAGTTGGATAGTTATGTTCGTGTGGCTTCAATTGATGAGATGCATAGGCCATTACTTTTCCATCCCTTATTAGTACACAATCCAGACCATTCAAAGAAGCATCACTATACACTATGAAATCTTTTCCCGACTTTTGTAATGTTAGAACTAGCACCTCTGTCAACATTTGTTTCAATGTCTCAAAACTCCTCTGTCACTGATCATCCCAGATAAATGGAACATTCTTTTGTAGCAGCTTGGTCATCGGCAAAGCTATTTTAGAGAATCTGTTTACAAATCTTCTATAATACCCAGCTAAACCAAGAAAACTACGTACCTCTGATACGTTTCTTGGTGGTTTCCACTGTACAATCGCTTCAATCTTCTTTGGGTCAACTCGAATTCCATCTGTAGATACTACATGTCTTAGAAATACAACCTCTGACAACCAAAATTCACATTTGCTGAGCTTTCCATACAACTTTTTTTTCCCGTAATATCTGTAGTACAATCCTGAGATGCTTATCATGCTTTAACTCTGACTTTGAATAAACCAGTGTATCATCAATAAAAACTACTACAAAATGATCTAAATACGGTTGAAAGATACTATTCATGAGATCCATAAAAGCAGCTGGAGCATTTGTCAACTCGAATGGCATTACTAAGAACTCATAGTGACCATACCTTATACAGAAAGCTATCTTTGGAACGTCGCTTTCTTTTACTTTCGACTGGTAGTAGCGTGACTTTTAGTTAATCTTCGAAAATACAGAAGCTCCTCTCACCTGATCAAACAAATCATCAATGTGAGGCAGTGAATACTTATTCTTGATTGTTACTTTATTCAACTATCGGTAGTCAATACAAAGTCGCATCCAGCCATCTTTCTTCTTAACAATTAATACTGGAGCTCCCCACGGTGATATGCTCGGTCGAATAAAACCATGGTCTAATAAAACTTGCAACTGTATCTTAAGCTCTTTTACCTCTGTAGGTGACATCTGATATGGAGGTATAGAGATTGGTGCTGTGCTCGGATAAACCTTAATAGCGAACTCAACTTTCTTATTTGGCGATAAACCCGGTAATTCTTCAGGAAATACATCAGGAAACTCACTAAGAATTTTACCTCACTGGCTGCCGAATGAATCTGAATTAATAACATATGCCAAATATGCTGAACAACCCTGTTGAAGTAATTTACTAGCCTTTATTGCTGAAACAATTCATGCTGGCCCACTAGTACAAATACCATTTACTTCAACTCGATCTTCACTCTCTATCTAAATGTTGAATCTCTTTTTATAGCAGTCCAAAATCACTCCATGTTCAGATAACCAATTCATCCCTAGTATTATATCAAAATCCCCAAATGGCATAATTAACAAGTCAACCAGAAAAGTTTTATTTTGTATAATCAAAGGGCATCTTGGACAGACCTGGTTCATTAACACTGTTTGCCCCAACGGACTCAACACCACAATAGACACTCTAGACATTTCGAATTTTAATTTCCCCAACTCAACTAATTTTGAATTAATATAGGAATGTAAAGATCCATGATCAATTAAAGCATGAACAAGCTCAGAATACAATAGAAATATACTCGTTACCACATCATGAGCATCACCTTCATCACTAGTTCTGACCATATAAGCTCTGGCTGGTACTTTGGCCTCAGACTGCTGGGTAACTATGTCACAGCTTCTCTTAACTCTACCTCTTCTAGAAACCGAACCACCTCTACCAGATCCCCAGCCTCTAGCTGTAGATACTGGTCTCTATGATGTTACTGGTGTAGCACTATCAGTTTCGGGTAGTCTCTATTGAAATGATCGGTAGAACCACATCTGAAGCAGCCTCTAGTTAATTTCTAGCTTTCCCCTCTATATTTCTTTCCACAATGCTGACAATCTGAAATTTCTATTTCCTGAGAGGGACATCTCACACTACTAGTAGATACTGTTGTTTGTTTCTCTCTGCTTCTACCGCCTCTATCTGATCTAAAACTGGATCTCCATCCACCTTGAGATTCCTTTGATCTTTTTGGCTACATATTTGAGCTGGTAGTTCTTGCACATTTCTCGGTTAGTCTGACACTTTCAGTCTTTTTATAGAGGCCTAATACTTGCTCTACCATTTTGGCTCGCATAATCAAATCCAGAAACTCGGTAATACGGTGAGATACTAACTGTACCTTCATCTCATCTCGCAAGCCTCGTAGGAATCTTTTACAGCTATCTGCTTCAATTGGAGTAAACTCAGAGGCATATCTGCTGAGTCTCGAGAATTTCCTCTCATAATCTATAACTGGCATGTTACCCTGTTGCAGCATTAAAAATTCTTGTTTCTTGTCTTTGATATACATCTCCCCAACATATTTCTTTTGGAATTCCTTCTGAAATAGATCCCATGTTATTTTATCTTCCGATAGGTGTCGAACCACTGATTCCCCCCAAAGATAGGCTTCCCCTTGTAGTAGAGAAATGGCACAAATCAAGCACGCTCGGGGGTACATTCTAATTGCTGTAAAATTCTCTTGGTTGACTCCATCCAATTTTCAGCTATTGATGGATTGACTCCTTTCAGACCCATAAATCCAGTGGCACCATATTTCCTCAATTCTTTAATTGGGGCCCGTCTTTGAGTAGGTACTGAATTTGTAGCAGGAGCAGTTCCCGCTACTCTTTGTAGTGCATCGGTAATTACTCGTAAGATATCAGAGTCATCTCTATCATTTCTTCTTTCAACTCTAGTAGGTTGATTTCTTATAGGGTTTATACTAGGTGTTACCAACTCAGTTTCATCTATATAATATGGTTCTTCATCTCCAGTGTACATTTCTTGATCAGTTTCATTTATTATTTCATCTGACATCTTTAATCTATAAAACAAAAACAATTAAATAGGTCAACATCCAAAAATCCTGACTCAATTTTGACTCATCAGTGGCATGTACTTTTAGACTCAATTCGGAGCCCGATTTAGGCCAAGAATTAACTAAACCTGGTAGCTCTGATACCAACAATTATAACACCCCTTAACCCTAAACTGTTGTTAGAATAGGGTTACGAGGCAGTACCAGACATATCGGATAGTTTACAAATAATTATTAAATAAATAACAAACATGTTATAGAATAATCATAAATTCATATAAACTTTTACTAATTGACTTCATTCATTCATTTTTTTTCATTATTATTTATTTTTATTTAAATAAAAAATTTAATATAACCCCTTTATAAATATCTAACCTTCCTTGCAATTTTAAATCGCAACCAAACAAATTCCAATATTTCAACCAATGCATTTATATACTCAAATATACTTGAACCATACATGACATATTGACTTAACAACTTAAGTAATGAAAACCCTACTATCATTTTTAATTAGCTCTTTAAACTATTCAAACCATTTCAATTCAATATCAATGCTATAACAAGTTCTACCATTTCACTAATTTAATCATCAAAATACCAAATACCTTTCTTTACAACAAAAATTATATAACATACTAAAATAACCATTAAAATCCCTATGTACATGCCACTTTCACTTAAGGGAAGAAAACATCACCAAAATCTTTTTGCTGGAGTCGGGATCGTTCGGATGCTAGACCGGGACACTGGACTTTTATTGACTTGCGTACGGTTGTTGAGTATTTCATACTCAGTGGTATTACCATAATTCAAATTATAAACATAATAATCATATAAATTAAATCATCTAACTTTAATATTTACTAAACCAATTCAAACATAAATTTGTCATTATCAATATATTCATACAATTTAATTTAGCTATTTGTCAATTGAAATCATATACATTCATGTTGAGCCATTGTCTAATTCATGAACTATTGGTTCATGCTTTCCATTCTCATACTCATATTCAAATCACATTTTCAATTCATGTTCCATTTTTGCATTTCTTTCAATGGCTCAACCAATTCCTTTTATTCAACTTAACTTTTCTTTTAGTTACCCCTATTAACAGACTCGGACTTTGGCAGATACACGGATCCAACCAAACACACTAGTTTGGCACCCAGTGCCTCATCCGATAGTTCGAAGCAAAGTTGACACCCAGTGTCTCATCGGCCTAGCTGAAGTAAAGTGGTATCTAGTACCTCACCGAATCTATCCGACGTAACAGTATGACACCTAGTGTCTCATCGACTCAAGGTTAAAGTATCCCTGAACACTTCCAATCCTATGGCATGCCAACTATATCCGACTCAGCCCGACTAGTTAATAGAGTTTTCGAATCACATATAAATCTCAATTCAGTTACAATTTCTCACATTTTCAATTCAATCATTTTCCACTTTTCAATCAAATTTTCAATTCACATATTCATAGTTCAATACACTTTCTCAATTCAATATGCATTTCAATTATTCACATATAATCACAATTTAATTTAATTTCATACAATTCAATACTAATACTTACCATGCATATCAACTTAAAATTCAACAATTAATAATAATTAAATTCGAATTATAGTAATATCAACACGTATTTCTCATTCAATTCAATTTTTTAAATTCAATTCAATAAAATTACTTACCTGAATATTTACTTACTACAAAATAAATAAATTTAAAATTAATACTTAATAATAACTAACTTGAATTATAGTAATACAAACCCGGATTTGTTCTATTACTCCTCGACAACTTTTTCTTTTCCTTTCGGTGCCGATGCCTCGGGTTCTTTGCTGGCTATGAAAATTAAAATAATTATACTATTAATTACAACACTAATTATAATAAATAATTGAATTTGTAATCAATTCCTACCTTATTCCCAATTTAATCCTAACTAATTTTACTTACTTTTCTAATTCAATTCACACTCTATTTCTATTCAATTTTCATCCATACTCAAATTTAACTATTAATTTTTCAGCATATTTTCTTAATTTCATTTTTTTCTCAATTTAGTCCCTACAACATAAAACTTATAGCTTACTTCACAATTTAATCCCTTTATTAATTCTAATTTGACATTCTTTCAATTAAATCCCTAATTCCATAATTTGTCCAACATGAACTCTACTTGAAAACCTATGAACTCTCAAAATATCAAAATTAAGTAAAAAAGGACTTAATTGACTTACCAATTAAAGCTTAAAGCTCCCAAACCCTAGTTTCTCCTTTCTCCTTTTTCCTTTTTCTTTTCTCCTTTCCTTTCTCTGTTTCGAATGGTTCTGTTCTTTTATTTTCTTTGTTTCTCTTTTTACTTTGCTTTATTATATGCTTTATTTATTTATTAACTTAATTAGTTTAATATAATAATAATTATAATAAGTATCTATTTAATAACAAATGTATGTGTTACAATTGTACACATATATGTTTTTACATTTGTATATTATCATCCACATGTCCTTACTTTATTTATTTCATAGTATAATAATAATAATATTATTAACTTTTTACTTAAATTTTAAGTAAATAATAAATATATTACAAGTGTACCTATTTAATTATTATTTCAATACACTTGTATACTTCATCACCCTATACTTGACACACAATTAGATTTATTTATTCATTTATCTATAATTCATATTATAATTTAAATAAAATAATAATTATATAATATAATAATTAATAAATTAAGAAAAATCTTATATTTTTCTTACACTTATGCTGCCTCATTCTATAGTAAATGGCATATTTGCCACTTTAGCCCTTTTTATTTTATTTTAATCTACAATTAAACTTTTACCCTTTATTCAATGTAGTCCTTTTTACTGTTTACACTAAATTAGGCTAAACTCACTTAATTAAATCCTAATTAAGCACTCGGCTAAACTCATAATTACTTCTAATAATTATTTATGACTCGATTTACTAAGACGGATGCCTTATAACTTACTTTTTCGGTGCTCGTGAATTTTTCTGTCATTACAAAACAGTAGTCTGAACCGATCCGAAAGTCTGTATCACTGCTCGATTCACACCGAGCTCTTTTGGCTTGCAACTCACTATCATTTTTCTAAGCTTCACAAATTTGCTAAATAAATACAGTCTATCTTTCAACTCGGCCAAATTGAACCATCATTAGACAAGGTCAATCTCATACTCATAGCTCTCAAAGCAAATAAGGACTTTCTGCTCAAGGCATCTGCGACTACATTTGTCTATTTCGAATGATAGTTAATCACTAGTTCATAATCCTTCAATAACTCGAGCCATTTCCGTTGTCGCAAGTTTAGATATTTCTGAGTCATCAAATATTTTATACTCTTATGATCTGTAAAGATATGGCATTTCTCACCGTGCAAATGATGACACCAAATTTTCAAAGCAAAAACGATGGCGGCCAATTCCAAATCGCGCGTCGGATAATTCTTCTCGTGCAGTTCCAACTGTCTGGAGGCATAAGCTACCACTTTGCCCTCTTGCATCAACACACAACCCAAACCATTTAATGACGCGTCACTATAAATTACAAATTCTTTTCCCGATTCAGGTTGTACTAAAACCAGCTCCTCAGTCAATAATACTTTTAATTTCTCAAAACTTTGCTGACATTTTTTAGACCATTCAAATTTAACATTTTTTTGTAACAACTTGGTCATAGGAGTAACAATCATCGAAAATCCTTTGACAAAACATCGGTAATAACTGGCTAAGCCTAAAAAGCTTTTAACTTTAGATACATTCCTTGGCGGTTTCCAATCAACAATTGCCAAAATCTTACTTGGATCAACCCGAATACCATCACTTGAAACAATATGTCACAAAAATCTAACTTATCGGAGCCAAAACTCACTTTTACTGAATTTAGCAAACAATTTCTTGTCTCTCAACGTCTGTAGTACAGTTCTCAAATGCTCGGCATGCTCAGACTCGTCTCGAGAATAAATTAGAATATCATCGATGAACTCAACCACAAACTTATCTAAATATGATCGGGAAATTCTATTCATCAAGTCCATAAAAATGACAGGTGCATTAGTTAATCCGAAAGGCATAATAAGAAATTCATAATGCACATACCTTGTCCTGAAAGCAGTTTTCAGCACATCCGACTCTTTAACTCTCAACTGATAGTAGCCAGATCTCAAATCAATCTTCGAGAATACCATTTCCCATTTTAACTAATCAAACAAGTCATCAATCCTCGGCAAAGGATACTTGTTATTTATAGTCACCTTGTTGAGCTGTCGGTAATCGATACAAAGTCTCATAGTTCTGTCTTTCTTCTTTACAAATAACACTAGAGCATCCTAAGAGAATAACTTGGTCTCACAAAACCCTTATCTATCAACTCTTGTAACTAAGCTTTCAATTCTTTTAATTCAGTCAGATCCATCCTATATGGGGCAATCGATATCGGTGAAGTCCCAGATACTAAATCAATAGCAAACTCCACTTCTCTAACCGATGGTAACCTTGGAAACTCTTCTGGGAACACATCTGGATATTCACAAACTATCAGTACTGATTCAATTTTCAATTCAAACATCTTTTTATTCAACACATAAGCAAGATAAGCTTCACAACCTTTCCTTATGTACCTCTAAGCAGACATAGACGGAATCACTATAGGCAGTTCACTTGATTCATCAGTTTCAACCCAAAGAACTTCACCATTCTCACATTTTAATTCAATAGTTTTCTGTCTACAATTTACTATGGCATCATGGAATGTCAACTAGTCCATACCCAAAATAATATCGAATTCATCAAATGGAAATAACATTAAGTCGATCGGAAAACAGTGACGTCAAATCATCGAAGGACAATTATTGCAAACTTTATCAACTGGCACATCCTTGCCTAAGGGGTTTAATACTTTAATCACAAATTCAGTAGACTCAACAGGAAAATTCTTACTAGATACCAAATTCACACAAACATAAGAATGAGTCAATCCAGGATCAATCAATGCAATAACATTAGTATCATAAAGAGAAAATGTACCAGTAATCACATCGGGAGATGACGCATCCTCACAAGCACGAATGGCATAAGCTCTAGTAAGTGCTGTGGCCTCAGATCTCACGAGTGTATCTTTCGTCCCACCTTTATTGCTAGTTCCGTTCCTGATATTTCTCAGTGGCCTACCTCTATTGGTAGTATTACTCGGCCTTGCACTCTGAAATTGTACTTTCTCAGCCATCTCAGGGCAATCTCGGATAAAATGCTCTTGAGAACCACACTTGAAACAAGCTCGGTCATTCATCCTACACTCGCCGGGATGACTTTTTCCACAATACTAACATTCGGGTCTGTTAGACCTAACATTACCCACACTTGCCATTGAAGTAGCTTGAGATTTAAAACTTGAATATTGCTTCTCACGGTCTTTGGGTGAATACCCAGTTGAAACATTTGAACGAGATTTCGTTTCTTTAGATTTCTTTGACTGAAATTGAAATGACTTACTCATAGACCTTTTTCTTGCATCTCTAGCCTCACTCTCGGCCTTTTTTTTCACTTTGCTTAGCTCTTTGTGTAACATCCCGATTTTGAGCCTAGTCAAAATAGTGGTTTCGGGACCACAAATTCAACGAAGAAAATTTTATTTTATTATATTTTTATGGTCTATGATTTCACGGAATAAATTCGTGAAAATTTTGTTCGAAAATTTTGACGTTTGGGCACTTAATTTAGTTAAAAAGACTAAATTGTAAAAGGTTGCAAAATGTGTGTTCTAATTCACAAAGGTACTAAGTACTTGTGAGTAATGGGTTTTTAAATTGGAGATCCATAAATGGTAAATAGCCCATTTTGTAATTAGTGGACAAAAATGGACATGGCATGGTATGTTTTTATTTATTTTTCATTAAGGGTATTTTAGTAATTTGGCAAATAAAGCCAAAATAACTAAGGAAAAGACGTCATCTTCTTTATTTTTCTCATGCCATAACCGTATATGGAGATGGAAGACATGGCTAGGGTTTGTAAAACTTCCAAGCTTGATTGTAGGTCCATCTTTGCCCTATTTTTAATGTTCTTTGCATTTTTGAAATCCTCGTAGCTCGATTTACCCATTTCTACCATTAATTTGAGCTAGGGTTCATGTTTAAAAATTTACCCATATGTGACATGCATGCATTTAATGGTAGAAAATCAGTGTTGGGTGTTAGATAAACAACTTTTGCTAAGCGATTTCACGTGAAAACGAGTAAAACGACATAATAGGTAAAAATACCTAATGTTCATAAGTACATGTTAGAGTGAGAATTTGATATTGTTATAGAAGGGAAAAATGATCAGCATGTCATAAAACATAAGAAAATAGGATGAAGTTTAATTTTTGAACCTTGGGGAAAAAGTGCAAATATACAAAAGTTTAGGGTCAAAATGAAAATTTGTAAAAATATGATTTATGAACCCATTTGAATAATGTGAGTAATAAATGAGTTATATTTGTAAGGTTAGATCAAGGAATTTGAGATTCGGGCTAAAATCGAGAAAATACCAAGTAGTGGACTTAAATGGTAGAAATGACCATTTTCGTATACAAGGTAAGTTCATATGATTTTTAATAATGCAATGTGTATTTTAATGTTATTGCTTTGATAGTATATGAGATGTAAGTTTATATGTAAATAATGTATTGTTTTATTATGTTATAATTTTTTATTTTGTGACATGTGATATAAGTTTTAGTATGGTTTAATTAATGGACACAAACGGTGATTTTGTGGTTGATGAATTGAGATTAAATGAGGAAATCTCGGTTGAACCTTCGGAATGGAAAAACGTGGTGCTAAGTGGATATACCACGGTTATACGTGTAACATGGTGCTAAGTGGATATACCATGATTACACATATTGATACATGTAACGTGGTGCTAAGTGGATATGCCACGGTTACATATATCGATTCATTAACGTGGTGCTAAGTGGATATACCACGGTTAAACATGTAACTGGTGCTAAGTGGATATGCCACAGTTATACATGTTAATTTGAAAAGTGGCGCTAAGTGCGTATGCCACAATTACATGTTAGCCCAATAGTGTGGTGCTATGTGCATATACCACTAAGTTGGGCATTAATTACGGAAGGTGGAGCTATGTGCTAAAACCACCGGATATTGTTACTTTCCAAAGTGTTCACTGGGAGAAACAAGTTTGCTAAATGAAA